>NC_079192.1:181543195-181843195 GCF_029499605.1 Hyla sarda | reverse complement strand
AACACAAAAAAATGGGTTAGTACATTTTTGGGGGATCTTCCCCTGGAGAGCATAACTTACCACCCCCGTTCCAGCTCCGTCATCTTCCTGCGATGCTACACGTCCAGTGACGGAGCAGGAACGGAGGTGGGTAAGTGGCCGTCTGATCACTGTATCCAGCCATCTATACAGAGGGATGAATACTACATTAACGTAGCAGAGCGCAACTGCCTCTGCTACTTTAACATACAAGGACGTACTCGCCTCTGCTACGTTAACGTAGTAGAGCCCAATGGCCTCTGTTACTTTAATGTAGCAGAGCACAAGTGCCTCTGCTACTTTTGCAAAACTACAACTTCCATCCTGCCCAGACGGCCTTTGGCTCTCTAGGCATGCTGGCATTGTAGCCCCTTCACTTTAGAGAGTGTAGCTTAGCTTAGTTCTAAACTACGCTTTATTTGCCTGTAAAACTAAGTTAGCTGACTACACCTGCGTACAACTACGCTAACTATGCTAAAACTGCACTAACACTACGCTAATACTACGCTGCACCTACTACTCTAACACTGCGCTAACAGTACGCTACGCTAAATACGCAAAAAAACTGTGCTAACACTAAGCTACGCTAAATACGCTAAAACTGCGCTAACACTAAGCTATGCTAAAACTGCACTAACACTACGCGACGCTAAATACGCTAAACCTGCGCTAACACTAAGCTACGCTAAATACGCTAAACCTGCGCTAACACTAAGCTACGCTAAATACGCTAAACCTGCGCTAACACTAAGCTACGCTATATACGCTAAAACTGCGCTAAAAGTAAGCTACGCTAAATACGCTAAAACTGCGCTAACACTAAGCTACACTAAATACGTTAAAATTGCGCTAACGCTACACTAACTATGCTAAAATTGCGCTAACACTATGCTAACTACTCTACACCTGTGTAAAACTACAACTCCCAGCATGCCTGGAAAGCCTTTAGCTGTCTGGGTATACTGAGAGTTGTGGTCTCTTCAATGTAATATAAGCTAAACTACAACTCCCAGCATGCCTTGGCATGCTGGGAGTTGTAGTCTCTTCAAAGCCTATACCCTACCTCCTTTCCCTATTAATCCTAAACTACGCTAAATTAAAACCTACGCTAGGTACACTACACTAATATAAATCTATGGTAAGCCTAAGGCTACACTACGCTACCCAGTAACTACGCTACGCTAATTTCCACAGCTACGCTAAGAGATAAGCTATTAACGTAAGCCTATGATCTTCTAAAGTATTTTCCAATAAGCTAAATTTACTACTGCGCATGCGCAGGTTTACGCTACTAACGTAGCCTACGCTAGGTCTACGCTAATAACGTAGACTCGCGCATGCGTATGGCACTTTTCACAGATTGGAAAATACTTTACATCACAGGTATTTTCCAATCTGTGAAAAACGCCATATGCATTCGCGAGTCTACACTAGAACTACTGCGCATGCGCGACATTATGCAATTAGCATAGCGTACGCTAATAGCGTGGCGCATGGCGTTTTCCACAGATTGGAAAAAACTTTACATCACCAGTGCTATTTTCTTGAAGTCCCTGAGGAGCAGTGACCTATCAAGAGACATCTAGAGGAGGAAGGTAGACGGGCGAGGTCTAATTTGCAGCATCAAGACAAATTGCTTGCTTTCACCAGATTCCTCATGTTAGCTCCCTCTGCTGGTCAACAGTGGGAGATATGACAAAAAAAAAACCATGTTCACATATACACATAGAAAATGTCCATATTTTGCTTGCGGTCATCTATGGCTGGAAAAACAGAAGTAGAGTAAAATATAGGCATCTTTAGCAAACTTAGCAATTGACATTTTGAGCTTTTTGGACAAAAAAACAACTACATTTTTTGTCAGATGATTAGACCAAAAGTATTGCACTATATATCGAAAACCTAAACCACTAGTCGAATGAGACATAAGATGCTTTCAGCAATGACATGGATCAGACATTCATAATTAGCTTATTTGGGTTTTTCCCATTAAGATAAATAGTTCTGAACTGATTAATTATGAGAAATTAAACCTATTTCAAATGTATGTGTTTCTGAAAATGTCCTGGAATTGGCAGTTAGTCTTTACTGTACAAGCAAGTAAGGAGGATTACCAAAAAGTGTGTGCAATGTCACATGATCACAGTCCAGAGAGGAAACCAGAAAGAGACCAGATCAAAGGGGGAGAAGAACAATACAGTTATCCGAGTTATTTTACCGAAACAATTGCACATTTGGGCCCTTTTGCATTATGTATGTAAAACACATCTGATTTTGACAACTTTGCTCAGTGGGAAAATCCCTTTAATGGCCAAAATCTGCCCTAACATATCATCCTATTATGGCTAATGGGGCTCTGCACCATAGTATAAATGGAACAAATTTTCCAAAGTGTTTTTTTTAAATTCACATGTGAAGCAAAAGCGACGTCATTTATTGACATGTTTACGCAAGAAAGACAAAGAATTAAGGAGAGATTGATCAAAACCAGTATAGAGGAAGAGTAGTGCAGTTGCCCATAGCAACCAATCAGATAACTATAAAAATTTACTATTAAATATTCTTTAATTTCTGAAAAATGAAAGAAGCAATCTGATTGGTTGCTAGTGGCAACATCACCACTTTGCTATACTCATAAAAAGTAAAAATATGCTTTTAATCTGAGAGTAAGTATGCATTCACACGACGCTTAGCTAATACAGTCACCAGATCTGGAGGGGAAATGTCAAAACTAACTGGATTCAGATAGGGGAGATTTATCAAAACCTGTCCGGAGGAAAAGTTGCCCATAGCAACCAATCAGATTGCTTCTTTCATTTTTTAACAAGGCCTCTGTAAAATGTAAGAAGCCATCTGATTGGTTGCTATGGGCAACTCAGCAACTTTTCTTTTTCACAGGTTTTGTTAAATCTCCCCCATAGTGACTCTGGTTGGCTCATTTTTGCACCGTATTTGGATACGTCACTATCTGACTTCAGTCAGCTATTCAAATGAATAAGAAGCGGGCCGGGTCCGGAGGGGGCACAATAGTAGCCGGTTTTGACATACAGTGATATTATTAGCTAAACAAGGTGTAAGTACACCCTAGGCCATGTTCTATCTCTTTGGTTACTGCCGCATTCCAGTTTAAAAAAATTACACAGATTGTAAAAAAAAATTGGTTTATGTGCTGCATCAAAGCACAATACAGTACTTGCATTTTTCATTCTTTGTTTCTTGGGTTCTTTTAGTGAATCACACAAAATAGCGCCATCTAGTGGAAAAAAGAAGTTTTACATGAACGTTGATGGATTATCTGATCACGTCTTATTACAGCAAAACCGCTCCTGTCTCAGGATAATGGATTTGGAAGATGCTGCTGCTTGTATAGAACATTTTAGATTTTTTTTTTTAGTTTTTAAGGGAAGGAAGAAATACTTTTGAGAAATTTGACTAGTAAATAATTGTAAACTAACACGATACAGTTACATTTTTATTTTGTGCAAAGTAGAAAACACTCAACAACTAGAGTATGTGCTGAGACTCAATGTTATATTTATTTATAATTTATTTTAATTATGGCTTAGGAGCCTTTTTATACCCGCAGTTCATATTAACCAAGTATGGAAGGAATGAAATGATATATATATATACACAAACACAAGAATGATATAGCTATTTTCCCAACTGCTAAGGTAACCTGACATTATTTGGATCTTAAAGGTAGGGTCACACCTGCCATATTTTGCTGCATATTTTCTGCAGCTGATTTTGCTGGATTTGACTTTAATAGGTAGGAAAATACACAGCAGCAAACACGCAGCAAAATACAAAGCAAAATATGGCATGTGTGACCCTACCCTTAAAGTGTAACTACAATTACAATACAATGCAGTAGGATATGTTTAACTCTCCTGCAACTTCAGAGCCAAAGACCACAGCGATCAGGATACGGATTTTCCTGAAGTCCCATTCCTCTAAGGCCACGCTCATATGATGGAATTTCTGCTCGGACTTCTGCATAAGAATGCAGAATTGGAAATCCTGATTCCGGAGTCCGCAGAAAGAATGGACCTGTCTGCATGGAAATGCATTGCCGTCTATGAGATGGCGCATTTCCGAGGGGTCCTAGCGCCTACATGTTCTGATGGTTCTACGATGTCAGGTGAATGTCTGCACATAATTTTTCTGTGACTTTTGCCTAAGGCATATCTGTATCCCGAACGCTGCAGTGTCTGGCCACGAAGTTACAGGAGTTTTAAACAGATACCCTCCAGAGTTAATCTTGAAGTTGCAGTTAAAGGGAATGTGTAACTTTAAAAAAAAAAGGCGAGTTCAGGTAAAAAGACAAAATACTGCGGTGGCGCTGCCTTGGTAGATTCACATGCAAAGTCAAGTCCAAGTTAAAAGTAACAATATATTTTTATTAACACATGAAACTTTCACAGGGAAGAGCAAACGCGTTTCGAGGGTAAACTACCTCTTTCTCAATTGCATAAGGTGTAGAGATATCACAGTGCAAGTTTAAATAAAACAAATTTCTGGCGCCAAAATATTTGGCGGGGGTTGGGGGTCAGGGTGGGTGGCACTGTAAACTCGTGCCGTTAAAAAAGTAAAAAAAACGAATTTAATAAATATATATATATATATATATATATATATAAAAACATTGTGTTGTTTTTGCGAATACACCCATGCAAAAACAACACAATGTTATATACATTTATTGAATTTGTGTTTTTAACTTGTACGACACGAGTTTACAGTGCCACCCACCCTGACCACCCGACCCCCGCCAATTATTTTGGCGCCAGAAATTTGCTTTATTTAAACTTGCACTGTAATATTTCTACACCTTATGCAATCGAGAAAGAGGGAGTTTACCCTCGAAACACGTCTTGCTTTTCCCTGTGAAAGTTTCATGTGTTAATAAAAATACATTGTTACTTTTAACTTGGTCTTGACTTTACATATGAATCTACCAAGGCAGCGCCACCTCAGTATTCTTTCTTTTTAACTGAACTCGCCTGGCTTACTACTGACCCCCAAGAGGAGACCGGTCATCCCTGCAGGCTGCAGCCCGTGATTCGACATCGCTACCCCGGATTTAAAGGGGTGATACACATGACACCAAGGTTCACATAAGGGGAGCATAATTCCTATTAAAGGGCTCTCGGGACATTTAGCCCACAGAATTACGCGAGGCGCTGTCCTCTATTTTTTCCGCCTTTATACTTGTACTTTTTATATACATTAATAAAATTGTGATAAATTAAGTTAATTTGTGTATTTAATGTAAGTGTAATCTATTTTACATTTTATTCATTTATGAAGATTGTACTGTGGGCTGCCATCACCCAGAGCATTTGTGATGACATCACTTAACGACACCTTCACAGATGCTCTACGGCACTCACTGGCCATAGGAACATGAAGATGGAGACCGCCTAATAGAACAACATTACAGACTTAAATGCTGTGTTCTGAGCATGTCATGTCATGTGCAGAACACAGCCCATGTCCGATTAAAGGGTTAAGTAAAACACTAGCGGGGGCTTCAGGACCGACTGTCTTTATCTCCTGATGCTCCTGTGGTCACCAGGCTGTACCTCCACTCAGAGCGGTGGAGGACGCAGCCTGATCACAAGGGCAGCAGACATCAGTGTCCCTGACTGAGAAGGCGGGGGCCGGATTCGCCACCCTGCGCCACTCAACTCCGACCCAGTGCAGGCTCTGCTATCAGTACTGGAGGTGAAGAAGCTGCAGGAGCCGGTGTACCAGAACAGTAGCTGAAGAACTGGGTGAGCGCTGTCACCAGCTGCTGCCTGCAATACATCAGCTGGGGCATGCCTCTTCTCTGCTCCAGGCAGCCTGACATGTCCCTGGACTCAGCCTGCTCAGTCCCGGGACACCGTCACTTTAAAACATCAAAGGCTGCTGTTATTAATGTGCCTCTGTGCAGCACTGCTAAACTCAATCGGCTGGGACTGTTGGGGGCATTTATCATTGTGTTTCGAGCATTTATTTTTTAGCGTTGATTTGTCGCTATTTAGGCGCAGAGCTGCGCCTCAAGCTATTTTTTGCGCTTTTTCGATTTACACCTTTTTTTTAAAAGAGCGTACAGGCCAGATGTTAAGGGTTAGTCTTGTGCAATGGTAATGAACTTATCAACTGCGACTGTTGCAAAAAAAGTCATAAAACCCACCATTAAGGCGCAATTCTACACCAGCCCAGACCTAGCATAGCTTTTTGGTGTATGTGAAGAGTGAAATTTCAGAAAATGTATCCCCCACAAAATTTATCAAATGCCCTGTGACCATTTAATAAATTTGGTGAGCCACGCAAAAAACACAAACGAAAAAAAAAATCACACATCTTAGTAAATGACCCCAGTGAACGCCCCCCCCCCCCCCCCCCCCCTCCTCCCTGGCCTGTTAATTATTGCTGCAGAGCCAGGAACTTCTTCACATAAAGTCCTCTTTTTGCTGCATACGCTGTTCCCAGCTGACTGGAAACATGGTGGAGGGTGATGGTTCCCTGCTCTGTACCACTGGCAGTGAGATGTCTGGAGGAGGGCAGGTCAGGGGTCACTGTCCTGTACACCAGTAAGTCCATCATCTCTCTCTGGGATATATATCAGCTCCAGGCTCTGAATGCAGCTCACCTGCCCAAGAGATGGGCTCTGTCAGTCTATAGATCCCCATAAGTGTGTCAGTCACAGACCCCTAACCCCCCAAAAGTGTGTCACCTACAGATCCCCCATAACAGTGTGTCATCTACAGATCCCCCCCATAAGTGTGTCATCTACAAATCCCCCATAACAGTGTGTCACCTACAGGTCCCCATAACAGTGTGTCACCAACAGATCCCCCCCATAAGTGTGTCATCTACAGATCCTCATAACTGCATCATGTACAGATCCCCATAACAGTGTGTCATCTACAGATCCCCCATAACAGTGTCATCTAGAGATCCCCATAACAGTGCGTCATCTACAGATCCCCCATAACAGTGTCATCTAGAGATCCCCCATAACAGTGCGTCATCTACAGATCCATCATAACAGTGTCATCTACAGATCCCCATAACTGCATCATGTACAGATTCCCCCATAATATGGTGTCATCTACAGATCTTACATAAGTGTGTCACCTACGGATCCCCCATTACAATGTCATCTACAGATCCCCCATAACAATTTGTCATCTACAGATCCCCCATAACAGGGTGTCATAACTGGGGGCTCCGGGCAGGCGAATCATCACAGCCTTCCCCAGTATACAGGGCACTGTATACTGATCTACCGGCCCTCTATGTAACGTTATATAGAGGGAGGTGATGAAGCGGGTGTATGCGAGTGTATACATGAAGAGGACACTATATACCTATACATACTGTATCTATAGACATACGTGATACTATATAGCTCTACATACTGTATGTCTATAGATACAATATATAGGGGTATATTGTATAATGTATGTCTATAGAAAGAGTTTATAGCAGTATATAGTATCATGTATCTATAGACATTAGAGATGAGCGAATTTTTGAAAAATTCGATTCGGAAAATTCGCCGAATAAAAAAATAAATAAAATTGATTAGATCTGAATAAATTCTTGGCGAATTTTTATTAGTAATGTACTTTAATAATGTGTTTATAAATCATAAAAAACAGACAAAAAGTATATAGGGATTGTAGATGTACAGTATAATAACTGATACAGTATCACCCCCTATAATAAATAGTAAGCCCCAATATATATTGCAATTCCCAACAACACAGAACAAAAGGGAGTTTTAGCAAACCAGTATATTAAAAGATATACATTTTATTGATATATGTTAAAAAACACATATGTATAAAGAGGAAACAAACATCAATTAAGCGGTATCACCGGACATACTGAAAATGATCTTAGTATAGCAGAAGAAGAGGTAGGTATCTGTATGAGGTAGAAAAACTGACAGTGTTTTAGCTAATGGCACTTGTAATAAGTAACGCATGTGTAAAAATTGCATACAATGTAAAATGGCATGTGCTATCTGTCATAATAGTAAAACAGACAGTGCAAATACATAGTAAGGATGACAAAAAAACATGAAATACCTACACACTACACAGGTGGTAAAAGTCCAGGATGACGCCACTCCAACGTGCGTTTCGGCACATGACCTTCGTCCGGGAGTGACCACTATGTGACCTGTGAGCGCTGTTCTGCCCCCCCCCCCCCAATTAATTATTAGCCCAGCGCTGTCCCCATCAGGGTACTACTCACATCACCTGCATGCGCTGCCCTCCTCATCCTGTTTGTTGCGGCCGCTGACGCTGACATTCTATACCAGTGGTCTCCAACCTTCGGACCTCCAGATGTAGCAAAACTACAACATCTGGAGGTCCGCAGGTTGGAGACCACTGCTCTATACTGTGCAGTATCCCTATGCCCAGGCTTCAACAAATACACAAAATAAATTTTAGCTCACCTCCCGTTCGTCCGGTACCGCCCTCACTTGTTTCCTGGGGATGGGAACGTCGGACAGCCGTCAGCCTATGACCGGCCGCATAGGCTGAGTCTACTGTCATGTAAGAAGCCGGCTTCTCGCAGACTTCCCGTAGTAAAAAAAGGGAAAAAATAAAGTTAAAAAAATTTGAAAAACCCCCTCCCCCCATAAAAACATAAATTGTCCCATTTTCCCTATTTCACCCCCAAAAAGTGTTAAAAAAATATTTTTTATATCTATTTCGTATTGCCGGGTGCGTAAATATCTGAACTATTAAAATAAAATGTTAATGATACTGTACGGTGAACGGCGTGAACTTAAAAATAAAAAAAGTCCAAAATTATTATTATTCCCCCCAAAATTTATAAAAAAATGGATTAAAAGTTCTATATAAGCAAATATGGTATCAATAAAAAGTACAGGTCACGGCGCAAAAAATGAGCCCTCATATTTGGTTAAAAAGTTTGCGATTTTTTTAAATCGCAACAGTAATAGAAAAGGGAGATTTTTGTGCTTAACGTAAAATCTCTTTCTCGAAGGATCCATTGGGGGACACAGACCATGGGTGTATGCTGCTGTCACTAGGAGGCTTGACACTATGGCAACAAGAAAAGTCGGCTCCTCCCAGCAGGATGTACCCGCCTCCAGGCCACTGAGCTAATCAGTTTTAGTCCCAGAGCAATAGGAGAAGACCGACAGGTCAAGAGAAAAAAACACAAACTGTCCGAGCAACCAGTAGAAAGGTGACTGAACCCACCTTAAGACAGATAACAGAAATAGGAACACCAGAAAAAGGGTGGGAGCTGTGTCCCCCAATGGATCCTTCGAGAAAGAGATTTTACGGTAAGCAGAAAAATCTCCCTTTCTCTATCGGCTCCATTGGGGGACACAGACCATGGGACGTACCAAAGCCGTCCCTTGGGTGGGTAAGGAATCAGTCAGGTGGACGGTTGAACCACCGCCGCCTGCATTGCCTTACGGCCCAGAGTGGCATCAGCAGATGCGAAGGTATGAATCTGGTAGAACCTTGTAAAAGCGTGCAAAGACGACCACATGGTCGCTTTACAGAACTGCGAGGCTGAAGCCACGTAGCGGAGGGCCCAGGATGCTCCGAAAAACGGGTGGAATGAGCCAAAACCCTGAAGGGTGGGGTCTTCCCCTTGCAGCGGTAAGCTCCCGAAATAGCAGGCCGGATCCATCGAAAAATGGTGGCCGTATAAGCAGGTTGTCCTGTATGACGACCTTCCGGAAAAACAAAAAGGGAGTCACACTGCCGAGAGGAAAAAGTGACTGAGAGATAAGTCCGAACAGCTCTCACCACAATCAGGTAGTGGAACAAACGCTCCCTGGGATGAGAAGGGACCAGACAAAAGGACGGTAGGACAAGGTCCTCATTGAGATGAAAAGGTGAAAACCATCTCAGGTAAGGAGGACGGACCTGGACGGAAAACAACTTGTCCTGGTGTACAGCCAGGAAGGGAGAACGGCAGGAGAGAGCTGCCAGCTCTGATACCCTCCTAACAAAGGTAAGAGGAATAAGGAACGCCAACCTTCAGGGGAAGGAGGCAAAGAGAAATGTCCGTGAGGGGTTCAAAAGGGGCACCTTGTAGGGCACCTAAGACCAAGTGTAAGTCCCAAGGGAAAAAAGGGGACCGAGAAGGAGGGGTAGCTTGTGACACTCCCTGAACCAGGTTCGGACATGAGAATTGAACGCCAGAAGACGTTGAAAAAGAATGGAAAGGGACGAACTTTTGACCCTTAAGGGAGCTGAAAACCAAACCTTGGGCCAGCCCCAAGACTGGAAAGGGAAAGGGGTTGGGGAAGAAAAACCACGACCTGAGAAAAAGGCTGAGTTTCACACCAATGAAAATAAGACCGCCAGGTATGGTGGTAAATCTTTGCAGAGGAAGGCTTGTAAGCCCTCAGCATGGTGCGAACCACTTGGGAAGAGAAACCGCGGGTCATCAGGACCGCTGTCTCAACCGCCACTCCGTCAAAAGCAGAGACGGTAAATCGGGGTGGCACAGGAGACCCTAGATAGGAGGTCTGAACGATAGGGAAGGCGTAGCGGTAAGTCATTCAGGAGCCTGAACATGACGACGTACTGTGCCTGCCGGGGCCAGTGTGGGCCACGAGAATGGCGGGAACGCCCTCTGCTGTAAGTTTCCTCAGGACCCCGAAAAGAGAGGAAGGGGAGGAAAAGAAAAGGTAGGGCAAAGCCGGACCAATAAACATAAGGTAGGGCAAAGCCCTACCAAGAGAGAGGCAAGCTTCGGTTGTGGTGGGACGTGTAGAGGTCCACGCCTGGAGTGCCCCAGAGGTTGCAGATCACTGCAAATACCTCCGGATGTAGAGACCATTCGTCTTGGACGGCTGAGAACAGGCATAGAAAGACCAAATCCCAGAGATGCCCGGAATGAAGATCGCTGCGATGGCCGGAAACCTGAGTTCCGCCCAGAAGGAAATTTCCCAAGAAGCAAGCATAGAAAGAATTGGCCTAGGCCTAACCTGTTGAAGGGGAGAAGGGCTTCTCGGGGGACCAAGGCCCCAGACCGGCCGGTCCCTGAAAACACCTCCCCAGCCCGTCAGACTGGCAGGGAGGGGCAGGAAGGAGCGCCCCTAAAAAAGGCAGGGGGGAAACCAAGCCACCATAGAAGGGACTGACAAGACTGTCGAGAAAGAACGATCTTGTGGTCGAGAGACAATGGAGACTCGTCCCACCGGAAGAGAATCACCAGTTGAAGAGGTCGGTGATGAAACTGGGCGAATGGCACGGCCTCCACGGCCACCACCAACCGACCAAGGACATCCATGCAAAAGCGAATGGAAACTGGAGCAGGGTGCCGAAGTCATCGGACTCTTGACAAGAGAGTCAGCCGATTGTCCGGCGGAGTCGAAAGCAGGCAGAGGCCGCGTCGAATTGGAGCCCCAGGAGAGAGGTTGGACTTGTCCCGATTGACCATCCAACCAAAGTAAGACAAGGTCTGGAGGTTGAGACTAAGACTCTCCAGAATCTGGGCCCTGGTTGGAGCTCTGATCAGGAGGTCATCCAAGTAAGGTATCACCGAAACAACTCTTGTTCGTAAAAGGGCTATCACAGGCACCGGGACCTTGGTAAGGGTCCGCGGAGAAGTGGCCAGACCAAAGTGGAGAGCCACAATAAAAAAATGGCCGTCCAGATCTGCAAAGCGGAGGTACCGCTGACGACCGGAAAACTTGGGATGTGGAGGCAGACATCATTGATGTCCACCGAGGAACGGAAACTCCCCTTGAACCATGGATGCCAGCACCGAACGGAGAGACTCCATTCGGGATGGGAAAGTAGAAGATGCTGGTTGAGATACTCGAGAACCAAGATTGGGCGAACAGAAACGCTTGGAGACCACAAAGAGGTTGGAATAAACCTCGAAAACGTTTCCCTGAAGGAAACGGGACAATTACTCCCTGGATAAAAAGGAGCTGGAGCACACCCAGAACTGCCTTCGCTAGAGAGGGGAACCGGGGTGCCCAGGAAAGAAAAAAGCAATCCCATGGAAGGGAGGCAAATTCGATCCTGTATCCGCTGACTACCACATCCCTGACCCAGGAATCCCGAATGTGCGTGGTCCAGGCATCCCGGAAGAGTAGAAGGCGACAAACCACCCGAGAAAAGTGGGCGGGTGGGGGCGACCCTTCAGGCCGAGGTAGGCCTACGGGTGCCTGAAGGGGCCGCAAAACAGCCGGAATGATTAGCCGACCTCCGGGAGGGACGGGTCAGGAAGGAGGGAGCCTTCTTTCTGTGAAGGCGCCTAGCTGGACCCTTTGTTGGAACCAAAGGTCCGCAGGACCGAAAGGAGGACTTCCGACGGGAAGTGGTTCTGTGAGCCTTATCCAGAGATATTAAGGAACTCTTTTCCGCCTGTCACCTCACTTCTTGAAGGCGGTGTCCACATTCCAGGTTTTAAGCCACATGGAGCGACGGTGGCTACCAGGTAGCCTGTGGCAAAGGCAGCACAGCGGCTGCGCATGGAAGCAGGAAAATGATTAGATAAATCCTCCGGAGGGATCCAGAATACTACCCTGGCGGAGTTGGGAGACCATACTGAAAAGGCTTTTGACACCCAGGCAGAAGCAAAAGCAGGAAGAAAGGAGGAACCTGCTGTCTCAAAGGCAAAGTTTGCCAAAGTCTCCACCTTCTTGTCCGCTGGATCCTTGAAGGCAGCCGCATCAGCCAGTGGCAGGGTAGTTGCCTTAAATAGGCGGGAGACCGGTGGATCCACAGTTGGAGAGGAGGTCCACTGAGCAATGAGGTCCTTGGCGAAGGGATACCGCGCTTGAACCTTCTTCGTTTCCTGAAACTTCTTGTCAGGGTGCCTCCAGGCGGATTCCAGCAGGGCATCAAATTCAGCGTGAGAGCTGAGGGTCTTGGGTGCCGGTCGGGCACGAAGAAAGGAGACTTCTGGACCACGTCCAAAGTTCCTGGGTCCTTTAGATGGAAGGTGTCTCTTATGGCCGAAACCAATGAGTTCACAGTGTCAGTCATATGCGAGCGGTCCTATGAGTCGGAGGCCGAATCGGAAACCTCATCCACAAGTTCTCCAGGTGAATTGGAACAAGGTGAGGCAGCCCTGGAAGAGGTCGGGCACGATGAAAGGAAACTTCTGGAGCCACGTCCGAAGTTCCTGGGTCCTCTAGATGGAAGGTGTCTCTTATCGCCGAAACCAATGAGTGCACCATGTCCGACACATCCGTGCGGTCCTCTGATTCTCCATGAGGCGGCCCTGGAAAGGGAGAGACTGATCTGGTACGTGGGTCTGGAGAGTCAGATCGGCGACCATGGGAGCGTCCTCTAGGGGAGCGACGCTTGCTACAAGCTGGAGTAACGGGGCGATGCCTGTAAGGGGAGCGCCCGTGCCTGCCAGAATACTCGGGGAGGAGTCAGATGAATCACCCCTATGACGCTTGTGAGAGTGTCAGTATAGGGGGAGAGCAGGTCCCTCTGGAGGGCCGGTGTAGGGAGGACCTCCCCAAGTCAGTCACCACAGAACGGGAGACCTGAGCCCAGTCGGATATAGACTGGAAGGGTGACCGAACCCAGAGGGTCTGGGAGGGCATCCTGAGTAGAAATAACAGGGGGGTCTGGGGGAGCAGTGGTGCAGGCAGATTCAGCAAAACCAGCATGTGTTACAGAGCTTACAGGTGTAGTGAGTAACATAGTCAAATGAAAATGTCTCACCCAAGTCTGAGTCCCCTTGACACCCAGGCAGATGCTGCGAGGAGTACTCCGGTGAGCTGCGAAGTGCTGAAAAAAACTGGACCAATGGCAAGGAAGGGCCGGTTAAACCACAGGGTGCTGCTGATTGGCCCTGAAAAAAACCCTGCAGCACGCACACGGCGCTGGATTAGACCATTTTCGCGGTAAGAGAGCTCTGGCCCCATGAGGTACAACCCCAGATGCTGACCGTTGGCGAGAGGGGGTTGACAGTACATCCATAATGCCTGTGCCCCCTCAATCGCAAATGGGGAAACAGTGAATGCTATGTTCCTGAGTACCCACCTGAAAACAGGAAAGAAAAGGGAATAAAAAATCTATCACGTCCCTAAACTTAAAAAAAAAAAAAATAAAATTTTAGACCTGGTCTGGAGAGAACTCCAGACCAGTGTCTACCTCATTAAGACACTAAGCTAAAACTGATTAGCTCAGTGGCCTGGAGGCGGGTATATCCTGCTGGGAGGAGCCGACTTTTCTTGTTGCCATAGTGTCAAGCCTCCTAGTGACAGCAGCATATACCCATAGTCTGTGTCCCCCAATGGAGCCGATAGAGAAAGTATGTCATCATGGGTATCATTTTAATCATCTTGACCCAAAGAATAAAGAACACGTCATTTTTACCGTAAATTGTACGGCGCGAAAACAAAACTTTCCAAAATTAGCAAAATTGCGGTTTTCTTTTTAATTTCACCACACAAATACTATTTTTTTGGTTGCGCCATACATTTTATGGTAAAGTGAGTGATGGCATTACAACAGAACTGGTCGCGCAAAAAAACAAGCCCTCATACTAGTCTGTGGATGAAAATATAAAAGTTATGATTTTTTGAAGGCGAGGAGGAAAAAATGAAACCGTAAAAATTTAATTGTCTGCGTCCTTAAGGCCCAAATTGTCTGCATCCTTACGGAGTTAAATAAATGGGGCTAAAAAAGTAAAGTGAAAATAAAAAAAATTATGATTTAGAACAAAAACTAGGAAAAAAAATATTAATATTGAGCGCTGAATTTTCTGGTCCCTGCCTGCTCCCAAAAACTGAAAGAGAATTTTTTTTTTTTTACATTTTTATAAAGGGATCAAATTATGTGGGCGGGCAGGGACCAAAAAATGTAGTCGACAATAATAAAAATGTAGAAAGGGGCCATTTAACCCCTTAACGACAATGGACGTAAATGTACGTCATCGTGACGTGGTACTTAACGCACCATGACATACATTTACGCGCCGACATGATCGCGAGCACCGGAGCGGTGCACGCGTCATGCTCGGCAGGTCCCGGTTGCTATCAGCAGCCAGGGACCCGCCGGTAATGGCGGACAGCCGCGATCGCGCGGATGTCCGCCATTAACCCCTCTGATGCCGTGATCAATACAGATCACGGCATATGCAGCAGTGCGGTACTTTGCACGGATGATTGGATCGCCCGCAGCGCTGCCGCGGGGATCCGATC
Organism: Hyla sarda; assembly: GCF_029499605.1. Classification (NCBI taxonomy): domain Eukaryota; kingdom Metazoa; phylum Chordata; class Amphibia; order Anura; family Hylidae; genus Hyla; species Hyla sarda. The sequence goes on along the minus strand of NC_079192.1, from coordinate 181,827,996 downwards.
ATCCAGCATGGCGCCCGGAGGTCCCCTCACCTGGCTCCGGCTGTCTCCCGGGGTCTTCTGCTCTGGTCTGAGATCGAGCAGACCAGAGCAGAAGATCACCGATAATACTGAGCAGTGCTGTGTCCTATACATAGCACTGAACAGTATTAACAATCAACTGATTGCAATGAATAGTCCCCTACGGGAACATAAAAAGTGTAAAAAAAAAAAAAAAAAAAAAAAAAAAAAAAATGTAAAATAAAAAAGTAAAAAATCCCCTCCCCCAATAAAACTAAAGGAAAACGTCAGTTTTTCCCCCCAAAAAAGCGTAAAAAAGTAATTAATACACATATTTGGTATTGCCGCATGCGGAAAAGTCTGAACTATTAAAATATATTGTTAATCATCCCGTACGGTGAACGGCGTAAATGTAAAAAAATAAAAGAAGTCCAAAATTGCTGCTTTTTTGTCACATTTTATTCCCCAAAAAAATAAAAAATTTCATAAAAATGAAAACCTAAGCAAAAGTGATACTGATAAAAACTACAGATCATGGCGCAAAAAATGAGCCCTCATATCGCCCCATATACGGAAAAATGAGAAAGTTATAGGTAGTCAAAATAGGGCAATTTCAAACATACTAATTTTGTTAAATTGGTTTGAGATTTTTTTTAAGCGGTACAATTGTAGAAAAGAATATAATCATGGGTATCATTTTAATCGTATTGACCCACAGAATAAAGAAAACATGTCATTTTTACCGGAAAATGTACAGCGTGAAAGCAAAAACCTTCCAAAATTTGCTAAATTGCGGTTTTCTTTTCAATTTTCCCTCATAAATAATATTTGTTTGGTTGCGCCGTACATGTTATGGTAAAATAAGTGATGTAATTACAAAGTACAATTGGTGACGCAAAAAACAAGCCCTCATATGGGTCTGTGGATGGAAATATAAGAGTTATGATTTTTAGAAGGTGAGGAGGAAAAAACGAAAATGCAAAAATAAAATTGGTCTGGTCCTTAAGGCCAAAATGAGCCTGGTCCTTAAGGGGTTAAATGTAAAAATAATATTTTTTATAATTTTTTTTTTAAATTTTTTATTAGTAATGTATTTTAATGTTGTGTTTATTAAAGTGTGTGCTTCACTTTTATTTCAAATTTTTTTAGGTAGTAGTACTACTACTCCCAGCATAGAACAGACTTTTCCATGATGTGAGTTGTAGTACCTGTACTACTAGACAGATTGCCCTGGGTGTCACTCCTGACATCAGATGAGATTGTCCTTTCTATTGCAGAGATGGAGCGACTTTCTCCTGCGCTGGCATCGCTGCACTATACCCCACCCGCATCTATACATTATACAGGATGATCGCATCGGGTGTCAGAAATGACACTGGCTGCGATCTGTCTTTAATGCAGGTACTACAGCTCCCAGCATGGAGCAGAGTTTTCAGAGGAATAGAAAAAAACTACAAATTCCCATCCCCCTCTTTTTTTTTTTTGCACATAGACACAAGAGGGAGGTGCAGACGAGCGAGGAAGAATTTGCAGCAGCTTGTTTTCACCAGATTCCTCATGTTAACTCCCTCTGCTGGTCAACAGTGGGAAATATGACAAGTTATTAAATTTTTCATGATTTGTAAAAAGAAAAGAAAAAAAAGTTCAAATTTGAAAAAAAATGTATGGTATGTAACCTCTAAAAAAAATTAAACAACATTTGGTGACACATTCCCTTTAATCTTTAAAGAGGTACTCCAGTGAAAAAAAATATTTTTTTTTAATCAACTGGTGCCAGAACGTTAAACAGTTTTTCCAGTTTTTCTGAATAGAGAGTTCTTGTGCATCTCCATGGTAACAGACTACAAATTAACCCTGTAAAATGTGATTCTGCTCCCCCCCCCCCGACGAAGCACCTAACAGTGAAACGTGCATTGGGATATGTACACATTGATCTGTCTCCACACATGATATATGTGTATTTGCTTGTCAGTTTCCCTAGGTTGTATCCTTTATATTTATAACATCATCTGGTGTTGCTGGGTTTATATTTGCCTAGTATAGTTTATCTGCAGCTCTGTATTTGCTTTCAACATTAACTAAAGTGTCATGTACATTTTTTCAGTGTGTATCTTCTACCGTGGGTCCCAGTGTTTCTGCCTATGCCTTGCATATTGTTCACGATGTATACTGGTGCCATATATCTATTTTTACTGTGATTTTAGATTACATTTTAATTAAAGATTGGTTTCTTTTTTTTGGGGTTTAATCTCATTTTATGTGTACATTTTTTCTTTATTGTGTGTTAGGCTGGGATCACATATATCAGGCATCCAGAATAGTTTCCCTCTAGCGTGCACCGGAGGGAAACTGATGGTAGAACTGATTCCATTGATTTAAACGGGATACTTCCCAATCATCCAGTGTCTCAGTTTTGACGCCAGATGGTTGGACACACTCGGGGGGCACCGGACAGGGGAGCGCAGCTTGCTGTGTTCCCCTGTCCACCGTCCAGAAACAATGGATGCCGAATGCATAGAACTGATGACAACTTGTCATCAGTTATGGCATCAGTTGCGTCCAGATCCAGGCTAAGTTCACCTATGCTGGACATATGTGAACAAAGCCTTACAAATAAAACCTGTAAAATGGGATCCTGCAACCATACTTTTCTTCCATCAGTTCCCCACGTCTTGGTAACCCACTGAATAAATGTTAGAAAAGTTTATGAACATATTGATGAAAATATGACCGCAAGATGAGATTACACAGGGTTTTTTTGTTGTCTGTTACCATGGAAAAACACAGATATGCCTAAAGCTGTAGACCCAAAACAACAGGATTTTATTATTTATTTTTTTTAAAGACCTTCTGCAAAATCACTTTTTTTTTTATTAAAATTTTTATTACATCAAATTTTTTCTGTCCAAGGACAAATAGAGTCTGAGCTCAGCTTTTATTTTACCACAATTTGAGGGTGTTGTGGGCCAATCAAACATTGTCACTAGAGATGAGCGAATTTACAGTAAATTCGATTCGTCACGAACTTCTCAGCTCGGCAGTTGATGACTTATCCTGCATAAATTAGTTCAGCTTTCAGGTGCTTCGGTGGGCTGGAAGAGGTGGATACAGTCCTAGGAAAGAGTCTCCTAGGACTGTATCCACCTTTTCCAGCCCACGGGAGCACCGGAAAGCTGAACTAATTTATGCATGATAAGTCATCAACTGCCGAGCTGAGAAGTTCGTGACAAATCAAATTTACTGTAAATTCGCTCATCTCTGATTGTCACAATAAAAATACTTGCAAAAAAATGAGAAAGTGTGCCAGTGCCTGAAGGACAAAGCAAACATTAGCAGTATATACATACATGTTGTACAAGCATTTACACAGTATGTTAATATCATACAACACACGTAGATGTTCATTTTAAAAAGGTATTATATTGACACAATTGCAATGTGAAATTTATCAGACAATGGCTTGTCTAAAGTGCACCAAGAATTATAAGGTATATATTGTTAAAGCCCACAGAAATGACAGATTATTAGGATTAAAAGATGCTTTCAGCCTCCAATGTAAAAAGTTTTTTTTTTTTAAACTGTCCTAGTTGTTTGTAGTAACCAATCAGAATTCTCTATTCATTTGAGAGTTGCTTTAAAAAAATAAAATCAAGCTTCAGGTGGGTTGCTGCCGTCAGCAAGTTAAAGGGGTATTCCAGGAAAAAACTTTATTTTTTATATATCAACTGGTTCAAGAAAGTTAAACAGATTTGTAAATTACTTCTATTAAAAAATCTTAATCATTTCAGTACTTATGAGCTTCTGAAGTTAAGGTTGTTCTTTTCTATCTAAGTAATCTCTGATGACACGGAACTGATCCCATTAATGGGTCATTTTTGTGATCAGTTCATCTCAATTTGCTTCAGTTACATTTGCAGTCAGTTTTTTTTTGCCTGATCAACTCTGACATGCACTATTTTGTTGTGCAGCCAAAAAAAGAGACAACGAACTACTAAAAATCAACATTACAGTCTATAATAACTGTGACTGGAAGGGGGCTCCATATTCTTGCGGCTTGCAAACTAAGCATGCTCAGAAAGAAAAGAAAAAAATAAAAGGTTTAAACTGATGTCAACATTTCATTTGCTTTTTAACTGAACATCAAACTAACCATTTTAAAAATAGAAAGTTTTTCTTAATCATCTATTCCGAATAACCGTTTAAGTACGTAAACTGACCATGCCTGAATGGGTCCAAACGCTGATTTGAAACTATCCTAATATGGACGCATATGAACATCCATAATACTGCTGCAATTCCTGGCCTGACAGCCTTCAGTACAGGTCATCAAACTGGGATTATGGCCAGGAAAATGTGCCCGTGCACTCCTTTTTATTAAATGGGTTATCCAGAAATAGAAAACCAGGACTAATTTATTCCAAAAACAGAAACATCCCTGTACACAGGTGGTGGGTGGTACTACAACTTGTCTCTATTACATTCAATGGAACTGAACTGCAATACTGCAACCTAAGGAAAATGGTGGTGTGGTTTTTGGAAGAAATTAGCTCTGGTCAAGCCCTTTGAGGCAGTGCCTTGTCTCCGGACTGCCATCAAATAAAAGCAATAAAAAGAAAAAACTACAGGACAAGGCCATTGGCAAACTCTAAAAAGCATCACTTCTTAGGAGACAACACAAAGTGTAGATGGCTAAAACAAAAAGTAAAATGGCCACTCTTTTCGCCATCATAACACCTTTTACATATTGCATGCTGTTTGGCATAAAGAAATCAATATGTGACATTTACAGGAATAAAAAATCTTGGTCTCTGTGCATTTATTATAATAAATATGTTTCAGTCCTCTTAGATTCCTTGGGGAGGCAGATTTTGTAGATTTATACATGACAGTCAATATAAATTTATTTACAAACCGGTGCACATAAGACTTTTCTATTTTACATTATCATACTGCTAGAAAAGGTGCAGATGAAGGGCCAGAAAATGCCCAGGAGATTAAAAGGTAATTTACGAAAATCACAAGGAGCAAAAAGTCAGGCTTTGGGTTGTGGAGAAGGCATCAAAGGTGAACAGGGTAGGATTCCAGAGCACTGAGAGGTAACACTTGTGTCCTGCTTCCTGTGCTCACACGGATTAGGGTTACATGTGCTGTAGCCCTAGTCTAGTAACATATCCTGAGAGGTTCCAGCTTCAATGATTGGCACCAATTGTGGCTTCGTTGATTTACATGCAGGTTCTAATGCTCTCCTGGGTTTTCATTTTAAAGCATGTTCTATCACAGGTGTCCCGTAAAGCACAGGAATAGCAGTACATGGATGAGTAGTAGGTACACAGAAAAGAGCAGGGGAGCCTTGGTGCGCGAACACAGGAAAAAACGAAGAAATCTCCGTAAAGATGATTTCCGAGTCTGTAGAAGAGAGATATGAATATAAGAGAACTAAATTAGCAACAGCAAATACAGAAAATTCTGTTTGTATACATTAAGGAGGACCTATCATAGGATGAGGCTTATCTTTTATATTTGAAAGCTCATAAGCCCTAAAAAAATAAATTAAAAAAGAACTAAGTCATCACAAGCTTTTACAGCTCAGACAAAACAGAGCACTGTTTATAGTATTTACATAACAAATGTTGATGTTTATGGCGATGTCAAATTTATGTACCGTTTTATATATTTTCTTAAATATTTTTTTACAGAGCTGTTTCGGTGCTTGTTTTTTGCAGGATGCGTTCATGTTTTCATGGCTACCATTTTGGGCCTTTTTGTCCTATTATGCAAGAAAAGAAGATTGTCCAGCGCACACACGTGTAAAACCGAGCTGCTTTATTGCATAGTTGCCATAGGATACATCGGACACTCAGGTAACGTGACGCGTTTCGGCCCGCAGGGCCTTAGTCATATGTGTATGACTAAGGCCCTGCGAGCCGAAACGCGTCACGTTACCTGAGTGTCCGATGTATCCTATGGCAACTATGCAATAAAGCAGCTCGGTTTTACACGTGTGTGCGCTGGACAATCTTCTTTTCTTGCATATGTTTGGACTAGTCCTGGTCCCGTCTGCGCTCAGAAGCCTGGGGTGGAGCTGGTTCTACTTGCTTGCACCTTTTGTCCTATTACACTTACCCCACTAGGGCACTTGACCATGTGATCACTTGATCACTCATAAAATATGTTGCATCCTATAGAAGCCTATCTCTGTCTTTGATGCTGTTCTAGCTACTGACTACTGTGAAATACATACCCATTACAGAACATAATGAAACCCTTGCTCACTTAGACTAAAGGGGTTAAGGAAAATAATTAGAATTTGAATGGGTAAGTAAGTGGATAATGATAGTATTTGTACTACTTTAATAGCTTAAAGGGGTATTCCAGGATTTTTTTTTATTTGACTATGCTACAGGGGCTGTAAAGTTAGTGTAGTTCATAATATAGCGTCTGTACCTGTGTGTGATGTTTTTCTCACAATTCTTCTGTGATTTTCACCCCACTATTTATTTTTAACAGCATACAAAATTACTGTTGTCTCGGATTTTTCCCAGCTTGCAATGTGCCTGAGACCTGACTCACTAGTCAGCTGAAGACTGCCTGTCTGCTTCAATGGGTGGAGTGATCGCTTAGTGGGAGAGAGATCAACTGCAACTAATGCAACAGCTGTAGGCACCCTGATTGAAAACCACAGGTCTTTTGTTTCAATGGGTGGGGTGGCTGATGTGTGGGAGGGAGGAAAATGGAATTGTGGGATTTGTAGTCAAAAAAAGAAAAAGTCAAACAGGAAATAATAGTTCGCAAAAAGCTAGTCACAATATTATGGTAATCTCATGACATAGCCATTTAGCCCCAAGACAAGCGCAGATTCTTCCTAAGCATGTCCATTACTGTCTGCCAGGTACGTACTGAAATCACCTTATGGTGGCTAATCCCTTTAAAAGGGGAACTCCACTGGCCAGCATGGAACTAAATATTCCGAACGCCGTTTTCATGCTGTGGGCGTCGGCCATGCCCCCTTGTGACGTCACAACCATGCCCCCTCAATGCAAGTCTATGGGAGGAGGCATGACAGCCGTCACTCCCCCTCCCACAGACTTGAATTGAGGGGCCTAGCTGTGACATCACAAGGTGGCATGGCCGAGCCCTGCAGCGTGAAAACAGCGTTCGGAACATTTAGTTCCACGCTGGACAGTGGAGTACCCTTTTAAGTTTTTGGAAGGAGATGCCAATAATAGGCCAGTATAAGGGTGAATTTCTAGTACCTACCTTAACACTTGTGGTTCCATTGGTTTCGATCAGCAATGACAGCTCATGTGGTGCAGAGTCCTGAGAAGTTGACCAGTCATGTGAACTTAACCTACAACAACAAAAAAGGTGACAGGTGACTTCACATATGACTTGTATGAACATAGAAATAGGATTCCAAGCTATAATCTAAACAGCTATTTTCTATGGTTTTTGGTTTGTACCCTTACAACTGCTATTTCCATATATGTTTATATGCAGTAAACAGAAGACATACAGTAAGCTAACAAAGGATTTACACACAATTTTGTCTCCATTAATTATACATTAACAACTTAAATAGGTATTCCAGGATTTTTTTTTTATTTGACTATGCTACAGGGGTTATAACATTAGTGTAGTTCATAATATAGTGTCTGTACCTGTGTGTGACAGTTTTCTCACAATTCTTATGTCATTTTCACCCCACTATTTATTTTTAACAGCATACAAAATAACTGTCTCTGATTTTTCCCAGCTTGCAATGTGGCTGAGACCTGACTCACCAGTCAGCTGATGACAGGGAGCCTGTCTGCTTCAATGGGTGGAGGGATCGCTTGGTGGGAGAGAGATCAATCTGCAACTAATGTAACAGCTGTAAGCACCCTGATTGAAAACCACAGGTCTTTTGAATGGATGCAGCTCATTTATGTTTCAATGGGTGGGGTGGCAGATGTGTGGGAGGGAGGAAAATTGAATTGTAGGATTGTAGTCAAAAAAAGAAAAAAGGTCAAACAGGAAATAATAGTTCACAAAAAGCTAGCCACATTGTTATGGTAATCTCACAACATAGCCATTTAGCCCCAAGACAAGCGCAGATCCTTCCTAAGCATGTTCATTACTGTCTGCCAGGTACGTACTAAAATCAACATATGGTGGATAACCCCTTTAACATGAATAAAGTCAATGCAAAAGTGATGAGAGAAAAATTCAGTCAGCAGGCTGTTTTACAGCCAACAATAATAATAATGATGTCTGATTTTTCCTGATCTCGTGCCAAATTGTTGTCTTTTTCTAAAAGTACTGAAATAATACCACCATTAAAACCCTTTTTGACACTTGGCATTTGTTGATATGATTGTGGAGACCTCGAAATAAAAGAAAGAAAACCCCAAAAAACAATAAATACAAAAACACTTACTATATTCGTGTGTGTGGCTTAATTTTACTATTAAGACACTATTATAGGGGGTGACTACTGGCTGAACAGACTAATATTGCCCTGTTTAATAGGCCCAGCATTCAGCCAACTGATGCAGATTACATCTTTTAAGAAGGTTTAAAATACCGTTGTTTGTTGGCCGCATATCTCCCTGTATAAAAGGGGGGATGTGTGCCAGACAATGATGGAATACAAAATAATTGAGGCATTTTATAGGTTCCTTAAAGGGGTACTCCACTGGAAAACTTTTTTTTATTTTTTTAAATCAACTGGTGCCAGAAAGTTAAACAAGTTTATGAATTAGAAGTAGAAAGTCAAGAGCCAGCGGTAAAAGTAACTTCACCTTTATTCCATCCAAGTTAAAAAATTGACATGGAGTGGTCTCAGGAACATCGGTAGGGAGATAAAACTCAGGAAACGCTTGGCATGACGCGTTTCAGGTCATGTGACCTTTCATCAGATGCATGATAGGTAGTGGAGAGGTGTGGGATTATAAAGGGCTAAAAGGAACAGGTGTGCTGGTAGCAACTAAGGGTTTAACCCTAAAGGCTATAAAGCCTTACCCACTGAAAATCATGGCCAAAGCATGACAGTGTGCTCCATAACAGTGAATAATAGTGAAAAGACAAAAAAAAAAAAGCATGATCTAACACATAACTTATACATCTAATAATGCAAAATAAAATGCTTTAGCCATGATTTTCAGTGGATAGGGGATTAGGCTTTGGAACCCTTTTATACCCTTAGTTGCTACCAGCATACCTGTTCCTTTTAGCCCTATATAATCCCACACCTCTCCACTACCAATCTTGCATCTGATGAAAGGTCACATGACCTGAAATGTGTAATGCCAAGGTCATTTCCTGAGTTTTATCTCACTACCGATGTTCCTGAGACCACTCCATGTCGATGTTTTAACTTGGATGGAATAAAGGTGAAGTTACTTTTACTGCTGGCTCTTGTCTTTCTACTGCTACTTTTGGAGTCTCTTTGTCGTACGGAGGACCGGCTGAGCTTACTGTCTTTAGCACCGTACATGAACAGATTTGTAAATGACTTCTATTTAAAAATCTTAATCCCTCCAGTACTTATCAGCTGCTTTATGCTCCACAGGAAGTTCTTTTCATTTTGAATTTCCTTTCTGTCTAACTACAGTGCTCTCTGCTGACACCTCTGTCCATTTTAAGAACTGTCCAGAGTACAAGGAAATTCCCACAGCTAACCTATCCTGCACTGTACAGTTCCTAAAATGGACAGACGTGTCAGCAGAGAGCACTGTGGTAAGACAAAGGAAATTCAAAATGAAAAGAACTTCCTGTGGAGCATAAAGCAGCTGATAAGTACTGGAGGGATTAAGATTTTTAAATAGAATTTTTTTCATTTACAAATCTGTTTACATTTCTGACACCAGTTGATAAAAAAAAAAAAAAAAAAAGTTTTCCAGAAGAGTACCCCTTTAAATGAGTGTTGATCTACATGATGGGTGCTTGCCCATGTAATACTACTCTTAGTTTTGCACTCACTGGTTCACGTTTTCTTCTAGTTCTTGAATCCTGCACTCTGATCTTTGGCGCTCCTCTCTCAGTTGCTGTTCCAGAACCGACCTCACTTGTTCTTGATCAGTAATTTGCTGCTTTAATTCCACATACCTTTGTATATAGATAAAGAAATAAAGCACAATAGAGGACTTCACAGCACGACCGGAATGACAGGAATTACACATTACATGACAACTGCTGGTGGTAAACCAAATAAATTCTGAATGCAATGTCATGTATTGCCAAATCATTTCTCGGAAATAAATACCGGTACAATGCGACGCCTAAAACATTGCAAAAGTTATCAATCTCTTCTCTTTTCTTATTCCTTTGCAAACTGGCCTTGGTCATAGTTTATTACTGGGATTCCAACATGATTGCTGGATAAAGCAATAGAAAACACTCGGAAGGAGAATGGGATTGAGGTTTGGCACCAGGCACACCCATAAACCGATACCTTCATGCCTGAATCCTGCCCCCACCGATCAAACCTGTACAACCTTTTCTATGAGAAAGTTATCAATATCAAGCTGCTAATGCCCGCATTATATAAATGCACAGCTTATGGGTGTTCATAAAGTCTAGTGCGGGCTCAGTTCCTTGTGGGTGCTGGCTTCTTTTTGCAGCTAACACCAGCTGTCAGTGACTGGCATCAGCGATCACTCAGATGCCAGGGACCTTCTGAAAGCCTCCAAAATTGACATGATTCTTATGCTATTACAGTCTGCGATAAGTAGGATGTAATAGCAGATCACAGATGTGACAGCATACTGCTAAATATTTTTTTCCCCCATTACATTTTGTGGTAAATGGAAGGATGCCATGAAAAAGTACAATTGATTCTGCAAACAATAAGCCCTCATAGGCTCCAACTATGGAAGTGTTATTCAAGGGAGAAAGAAACAAAAAAACAATTGTCCTGGTACCAGGACGTACATCGACGGCAAGTCATAGCTGCTATAAGTACCTGGGACTTTACTGCAAATGGCGGACATCAGTGATCACACTGATGGCCCCTATTAACCTCTTAGATGCCTTGATCAATACAGAATATGGCAACTAAAGCAGTTGTGGGAATTCTTGACACTCATTGGACCACCTGCAACCAGATTGTGGGGGAATGATGAGTGAAAATGGAGGCCATAGGTCCCCTCAACTGCTCTGTGCCGCTCTGTTGCAGTCCTCTTGTATGGTCTGCCTTCTGGCAGGCTGTACGAGTTGATCGCTGATCAGTGGTATGCTATTGCGTAGTGCTAAACAGTAATAGCAATCAAAAAATAAATAAATGCATAGTAAAAAAAAAAAACAAAAATAACAAAAAATAAAAGTATTTTGGTGCCCTACACAGTTAAAACAAATGCACCTCCCTCCCCATTGCTTCAGGGTCTATATAATAACGAGAATAAAGAGTGTGTGTAAGTTTTACTGTAAAGTGCACTGGGTAAAAAATCAACCCCCTATAAAAGTTGCAAACTGTGGTTTTCTTTCCAACATTAATAATAAATTATAATTTTTTTGTTGCACCAAACATTTTATGGTAAAAATGAAAGGTGTCAATTTAATTGGCTGTGCAAAAAACAAGCCCTCATATGGGTCTGTAGATGAAACAAAATTAATTAGATTTACAAATCTCAATTCTTCCAGAACACATCAGCTGATGTATACTACAGAGGAAGCTGTGTAGTTCTTTTCAGTCTGACCCCAGTGCTCTCTGCTGACACCTCTGTTTGTGTCAGGAACTGTCCAGAGCAGGAGCAAATCCCCATAGCAAACCTAACTTGCTCTGGACAGTTCCTGACATGGACAGAGGTGTCAGCCGAGAGCACTGTGGTCAGGCAGAAATGAACTCTACAACTTCCTCTGGAGCATACAGCAGCTGATAAGTACTGGACGGATTAAGATTTTTTTTAATAGATGTAATTTACAAATCTGTTTAACTTTCTGGAACCAGTTTATTTGAAGAAAAAAAATTTCACCATCAAAAAGAATGGACCGAATAAGGCTAAGTTTCCACTTTTTTTTTCTGGCAGTTTTTGAGCCAAAGTCAGGAGTGGATCCATAAGGGAGGAGAAGTGTAAGTCCTTCCTTTATATGTCATATTCCTTTTGAATACACTTCTGGCTTTGGCTCAAAAACTGCAGTGGCCGTATTCCAAAAACTGCCAGAAAAAAACAAGTGGAAACTTAGCCCAACTAATCTACATTAAACTGAATAGCATCCCTCCTAGAAAAGTTTGTGGTCCCATATTTATCCTATACATTTTAAAAGTGTTAATAAGAAAACCCTTGAAACCCCCCACCTTTCCTGTAGTTCCAATAATTGCTGATCTGTCTCCGTTTGGGGTTGCTTCTTCTCCTGTGGCGCTCCAGGGGCAGTATCACTTGCCAATGTTTCCTGCAATCCACAAACATTCTATAAATACAGATTTTTCACTTCGTATGTTTTTATGTAGTCTGAGAGTCAAAATCAAGTTGAAGGAGAAAATTAGAAGTAGTGTGACGAGGACATGAAGAACAAAACCACTGTATCATAGTAACAAACCTAAACAGGCACTCTCCTTAAAACAAATTTTTGCTATTGCACTCCTTATGGTAAATAAAAAAACCTTTATAATGTACTTTGTTTAAAAAAAAAAAAAAGAAGTTTTCTATGTTTTGTGTTTAAAAAGCTGCCACTAGGTGTCTCCCTACTTGTCCAGAGCATATTTCCCCCCCATTTCACAGACTTTGGACTCCTGCTTGCCTGGGAGAAGTCCAAAAGCAGGAAAAGCTGAGGGGGTGTGTACAGCATTATCCAATCAGAGCTCATATCACACACTGAACTGCTATGGGCTGTGTGTAGCAGAGTGAGGGAGGAAGTTTCCCCCTGTATGGCTTCAGATGATGTCAACCCTGCTGGGGAACTGTGAATCTGACTGAGACTGAGCAGAAAATACAAAGCAATATCAAGGTAGAACACTAAAAAATAAAATAATAAAAATAAAGGCAGGGGGTGGTTTATCATGATGGGGGCAGTGAACTGAGAGGATTATAAAATTTAACAAGATACATAAAAGGTACTCTAACTTTTATTGGATATTTTGGACGTTTTTTGCCCAGTTATTTAAGCAGATTCTGTGGCAAAGACCCGAATGGAGCCTCCAGGGCATATATGAATACAGAGGAACAATACAGCTTTTTAAGCTGCTATACTGATCGATTTACAATTTTGAAGTAATAAATGTTGCATTGCTGCTTCTAAGACAGATTATTATTTACTTACCAAGTTCTTTTGCTGCAGTTCTTGAAGCTGTCTTTCAAGGGAAGAACAGCGACTAGTAACATCACGCAGTTGCTGGTTGCTGCCGCGCAATTGCAGAGAAAAAGTATTTTTCTCCTCAAAAATGTGAGAAAGCTGCAAAGAGAAGACCATCCATGAATCAAATGGACAGGACAAAGACATAATCCAATAGTTCCCAGAAAATCTAAGTATCAACTTCAAGAAGATATCTATAGAACACCCAGAATTACACACATAAACATCAGGAGTTACAGCTTTAGCCAAAGTTTAGTAATTGTACTTTTATTTACAGAGAAATTGGAATTTTTCCCCCTACAAATCTGTAGCAGCCATTTTTTTTTCCAGTCACTTTGGTGTCTGTTTAATATCAGCTTCTGAGCAACTGATGGTAAAAATGGCCCTTTGTTACTGAACATATGGGCCCTTTCGCAAAAACGACTGCCACTAAAATGTATAGAAATATCAATGTCTCAAATAGGAAAAGAGTTACCAAATCTTGGTAATCACACCGACTGATTTACTAGTATAACCCCATTTTTTACTCTTTTGGGTACAACTCCTTTTAAAGAATTCACACACAGCATAATGTACATAATGGATTCCATTCTCTATTGAAGAAACAGGAGAGGAAAACATTTACGTGAAAGTTTTCACAAGAAAAATAATTTATATAATAATGTAATTCCCATTTACAGTTTGGATGGAAAGGCTAAAACATCATAACACGTTGGTTTCGGGCAGATTTATAAATCTGAGCCAAAGAAGGCCTGGTTTTCTGTCTTAGACAAATAGAAACCAGTCACAGTTTCATTTGACACATTCGGTCAAACAGTGCTGGGACAAGGGATTTTGGTGCCCTAGTCAGTTAAGACAAAAATGCCTATTAACATGCACATTCATTTCATAACCAACCTTTGAGTTCAGTTGTTGAATCCTGAGTTCTTTATGATGAACTTGTGTTAGTGTTTCATTTAGCTGAGTATGTAAGTTTTGCACCTCTATTTGCATCCTTTGAAGCTCTTCGGCCGAGTTGCTGGCATCATTATGGGAGATCTGAAAGACAAAATCGTATAGAAACATAATAATCCACCACCTCTCAGGCCCTGCACTAGGCTTTGCACATTCTATTATGTTTTCGTCAATATCTTTTTGATATCTGGTCATTAACTACTCACATTTACCTAAGATTTCTTAGGTTAATGACCTAAGATTATTTACTTAACCCCTTAGGGAGTCGGCCTATTTACACCTTAAACGGGTACTCCGCCCCTAGACATCTTATCCCCTATCCAAAGAATAGGGGATAAGATGTCAGATTGCCGCGGTCCCGCTGCAGGAACCCCGCCACGGCACTGCCCTATCATTACAGCACAGAGCGAGTTCGCTCTGCACGTAATGACGGGCAATACAGGGGCCGGAGCATCGTTACGTCACGGCCCGCCCCTTTCAATACAAGTCTATGGGAGGGGGCGTGGCGGTCGTCACGCCCCCTGCCATAGACTTGCATTAAGGGGACAGGCCATGATGTCACGCTGCTCCGTCCCCTGTATCACCCGTCATTACGTGCAGAGCGAACTCTCTCTGTGCTGTAATGATAGCGTGGTGCCGCAGCGGCGATCCCGGGGCTCCCCAGCAGCGGGACCGCGATGATCTGACAAGATGTCTAGGGGCGGAGTACCCCTTTAAGCATTTTCGCTTTTTCCTCCTTCCTTTCTAAAAATCATAACGCTTTCAATTTTGCACCTACAGACCCATATAAGGGCTTGTTTTTTGCGTCACCAATTGTACTTTGCAATGACATCACTTATTTTAGACTATCACTTGTGGCGAAACCAAAAAATAATTATTTGTGTATTATTTGGTAAAAATGACACCTTATCTTTATTCTGTAGGTCCATACAGTTACAAGGATACACAATTTATGTAGGTTTTATTTTATTTAACCCCTTAAGGACCGAGGGTTTTTCCGTTTTTGCATTTTCGTTTTTTGCTCCTTGCCTTTAAAAAATCATAACTCTTTCAATTTTGCACCTAAAAATCCATAGGATTGCTTATTTTTTGCGCCACCAATTCTACTTTGTAATGATGTCAGTCATTTTGCCCAAAAATCTACGGTGAAACGGAAAAAAAAAATAATTGTGCGACAAATTTGAAAAAAAAATGCAGTTTTGTAACTTTTGGGGGCTTCCGTTTCTACGTAGAACATTTTTCGGTAAAAATGACACATTATCTTTATTCTGTAGGTCCATACGATTAAAATGATACCCTACTTATATAGGTTTGATTTTGTCGTACTTCTGGAAAAAATCATAACTACATGCAGGAAAATTAATACGTTTAAAATTGTCATCTTCTGACCCCTATAACTTTTTTATTTTTCCGTGTATGGGGCGGTATGAGGGCTCATTTTTTGCACCGTGATCTGAAGTTTTTAACGGTACCATTTTTGCATTGATAGGACTTATTGATCGCTTTTTATTCATTTAAAAATTATATAAAAAGTGACCAAAAATGCACTATTTTGGACTTTGGAATTTTTTTGCGCGCACGCCATTGACCGAGCGGTTTAATTAATGATATATTTTTATAATTCGGACATTTCTGCACGCGGTGATTCCACATATGTTTATTTTTATTTAAACTGTTTTTTTTTATGGGAAAAGGGGGCGATTCAAACTTTTAATAGGGGAGGAGTTAAATGATATTCATTCACTTTTTTTTGCAGTGTTATAGGTCCCATAGGGACCTATAACACTGCACACACTGATCTTTCACATTGATCACTGGTTTCTCATAGGAAACCAGTGATCGATGATTCTGCCGCATGACTGCTCATGCCTGGATCTCAGGCACTGAGCAGTCATTCGGCGATCGGACAGCGAGGAGGCAGGTAGGGGCCCTCCCACTGTCCTGTTAGCTGTTCGGGATGCCGCGATTTCGCCACGGCTATCCCGAACAGCCCACTGAGTTAACCGGCATGGTTTCACTTTCGCTTTTAGCCACGCGGCTCAGCTCTGAGCATGCGGCTAAAGGGTTAATAGCGCGCGGCGCCGCGCGCTATTAGCGGCGGGTCCCGGCTTCACTATGACGCGGGGTCCGCCGTGATATGATGCGGGGTTACCGTGTAACCCGCGTTATATCACGGGAGCAGGACCAAGGACGTATCGGTACGTCCTTGGTCCTTAAGGGGTTAAATACTTAATGCTACATGCACCAAAATGAGTTAGTTTAAAATTGACATCTTATGACCCCTATAACTTTTCTATTTTTCCGTGTACGGGGTGGTATGAGGGCTAATTTTTTGTGCTGTCATCTGTAGTTTTTATAGGTACCATATTTGTTTTGATGGGACTTTTTGATTGCTTTTTATGGTATATAAATTGACCAAAAATGCACAATTTTGGACTTTGGTATTTTTTTTATGTGTACGCCATCGACCGTGTGGTTTAGCAGCGGCACCACATGTGATTATTTTTTTCTTTATTACTTAAATTTAAAAAATTGGGAAAAGGGGGGGGGATTTAAACTTTCAATAGGAAGGGGTTAAACTTTCAATAGGAAGGTTTACTTTTTTTTTTTTTTTTTAGCCCCCCCCATAGGGGGCTAAAACATGCAATCTTCTGATTGCATACATTGATCAGTGCTCTGCCATTGCAAAGCACAGATCAGTGTAACCGGTGCTCTGCTGCTCCTGCCTGCTGCACAGGCATGGAGCAATTGATTGCCGACCAGACGATGGAGAGGCAGGCGAGGACCCTCCCGTCGTCTGGTAAGCTGATCGGGACATCGCGATTTTTATTCTTTTACTTTAGATCAACTTTGATTGTGGCGTCTAAAGGGCTAATGCCGGGCATAGGCCCGATTGGCCGTGCCCGGCATTAGCCGTGTGTCCTGGCAACTGGGACCCACCAGGTTTAACCTGGTCTCTCCTGGTGAGAACGGTTTAAACCCGGTAAACGGGACCAGGGCATACAGGTACTGAGTCCCTGTGCATTATGGCTAAGATATTAATATGTTGCTTTATTAGACTTTTTGAGATTATAAACAAATTGTTTCTTTAGCAGGATTGGTTTAATACTATACCTTTGTTTCTTTTTGGTAAGGACTCTGCAAACTCCTTTCAATTTCCTTTGGGGTCTTTAAAGTACTTTGCAGCCTAAAACGATCTTCCTGCAGACTACCCATTTCTTTGGACATATTTTGTAGCTGTGTCTGCGAACTATTGTATTCAGATGTCATTCTAATTATTTCTTCTTCCTTTGCTTGCAAAGTCTTCTTTACATCTTTAAGCTGCATCTCCATCTTGTGTTGCTCTTCCTTGCTTTCTGATAACAGAATATTGAGATGGTCCTTTTCAGAGTTTACAGCACTAAGTTCAGTATTCATGACAGATACTACATTCAGCTGCTCCTGCAGCCTTTGTACTTCTTCCTGAGCCAAATCATGACTATCCTGTAAAGACCTCATTGAACCTTCAAATGCCTGCAGCTGAGCTTTAAGACCAGATATTTCTTCATTTGCAGTTAGCAATCGCTGTTCTGATTCCATAAGATCCCTTGCAAGCTCGGCTACTCGCTCTTCCGCAGTCTCTGTCTCGGTACGCAAGATGCCAGTATCATGCTGTATGCTTTTTAGCTTCTTATTTAGTTCATCTTCTGCATGCTGTACTCGCTGTTCTGCCTCTACCTGTGCGCAAGAGCTTTCTTCTTGAACGCGTGTCAATTCCTTTTGCACTTGTATCAGTTCTTCTTTTAAAATCTGCATTTCTTGCTTGTCTTGTTCAGCCTGGTTTTGTAGTGTCCCAATTTCAGTGTGCAGCTGAGATACATTGAAATTTAGGTTAGCAACCTCTTCCAGCATTTTCTGATTTTCTAACTTACTTTCATCTAGCCCCCTTTGAAAAATCTCACTTTGGCTTTTTTCTTTAGTCAACTGTTGCTCTTGGTTGCTTAGCTCATGTCTTAGTGTTTCAATCTCCTGTATTTTTTCACCCAGGAGTTGTTTCAGTTGTGAGTCCTTTAATGAAATAAGCTCCCTCAAGTCATCCCGGTAGCGAGTCAGCTGGGCATTCAGTTTAGCATTCTGTGCATTTAAGTCATCAGTACGGCTACGCAGGTTCCTTAATTCTTCACGCAGCTCATTGCTCTCTGCTGCCGCCTCTTGAATTAGGCCATCTTTGGCAAGAATTGCATCAAGATGCCGCTGCTCCAACTGTTGGTAGTCACTTAAAATATGTTCTCTCTCCTCCTGCAGTGAGCACATAGACTTGGTGAAGGACTCTAGCTGCCCTTTACTTTGCTTAACCTCCTCTTTTGAGGCTTTTAATTGAGTTTTTAATTTTTCTATTTTGTCTTGCATTTTTAGTCTCTCCCCGTCAGTTTCTTTGAGTTTATCTTCTAATGTCTTGCATTCAATAGCATGCACATCATGCAGTTCACTAACAGCTGTACTAACAGCTTCATCACGAGAATTTAATAACTGCACCACATCTTGCTCCTTTTGCTCCAATTCTTTGTGCAGCTGTTCTCTAAGAGATTTGGAAGCCTGTAGATCACTCTGTAGCTGCTCATTGTGCAACTTGCAGTCTTGGACCTCTGCCTCCAATCTTTTTACTGCTTCAGACAGATTTTCATTTATATATTTAATTTGACTTATTTCTATTTTAAGAGCCTCCAACTGATTCTGCCTATCATTTGCTTCCTGAGTGCGCAGTTTCAGTTCCTGCTGACAAACACTGTGCCTCTTTTGCTCTTCCTCCAAAGAAGAAGAAAGGATTGTGGTCTGTCCCAACAGAGTCTCTTTTGTTTTTAGGTGGCCCTCTGCTTCAGCTTGTCGACTTGTTACAAGTTCTGTGTTCTCAGATTGAAGCCTGGAAATAAAAATAAAAAAAGGACAACAAATGAAACAAAGGAATAAGTTGAATAGATTTCAAATGTGTATAAAATGAAATTCATAACCATACCTGGTTACCTCAACCTTAAGTTCTTCAAGTTGGGATTTAATATGCAGCAGCTCATTTTTAAGATCCAAACAAACTTTCTCCTTGTTGTTTATCTCAGTATCCTTTTTCTGCATTGCATCGGTGAACGTGTCGCTCCACTTTTTTGATTCTTCTATAACACGGTCTCTGTCATTTTGTAAAGAACACATGCTGTGTGTAAAGGCTGCAAGTTTGGCTATATTTTGGTTCAAGTTGCCCTGTAAGTTCTTCATTTCCTGATCCTTGTCATTCATCTGGCTCTGTAAATTGACAATAAACCCCTCAAGATGTTCTTTTTCTTGCTGTAGAACATTTATTTTCTGCTGTAAATTTGCAATTTCTTTCATATGTTTTTCCCTCTCCGTATAAAGTCTCTTTTCCATATCTTCCTCTTTCTTTTTCAGCATTATTGTTGTATTTTCAGTTATCGTATTCATGTCATCTTTTAATTTTAGATTTTCTGCTAAAACCCTTGCTGCTTCACTTTGTGTATCATCAAGCAGCACACGAAAAGATGCTAGATCTTTCTGAGCCTTGCTTGTGTCCTCCATTGCTTTCATTACCTTATCATTAGAGATCAGTTTCTCTTTTTCACAATTATTGTGCTCAAATTCGAGGGCTTTAATTGTCCTTTCTAAACCACTGATAGTTTCCTGATATCGTATGCAATCTTTCTGCAAGTGTCGAACCTCTTGCTGCTTTTCTTTCAGCAGCTCCTGAAGCTCCTTTGATAGTGTCTTTCTGCCTTTGGCACTCTGGTTTGCAGATTTTAATTTTTCCACATACTCCTTTTGTGCCACAGACAAAGCTTCAACTTTCTGCCTTTCCAGCTGTCGTTTTTCCTCCTCTAACTGAAGTTTAACATTCTCCATTTCTTTTTCTAGGTTGTCATTTTTTACTTGCAGATCCATAGCATCTTGCTGGAAATTTCCAATGCTTCCATTGAGTTCAGCCATCTGGTTCATTAATCTCTCTTCTAGCTCATCCTTCTCAAGCTCAACAGCATATTTCTGCCTTTTCACTTCATCCAGGTCGTCAATAGCTACCTGATACTTATTTTCCAACTCTACAATTTCTATTTCCATTTTAGTAACCCTACTTTGTAGATTCATGAGCTGAGTCTCCAAGCTTAACTTTTCTTCCATTAAAATCGTGATTTCACCATTCTTATACTCTATTTCGTTTTGTTTTATCATGGCATTGCCTTCTAGTTTTTTGATCAGTTCTTTCATTTGTAAAGTTTCTTCCTGGGTTTCTTCTTGTTGGCCTTGCTCATGTTTTGCCGCCAGTTCTCCATATTCTTGCTGTTTTTCAATTAATGCTTCATCTTCTAGAAGCTGAGAACCAGCCACCTCAACTTCATTTTTAATGATTGTCTCTTCATGTATTTCAGATATAGGTTCCTGCAGTCTAATTTGTACATTAGCCTTAACATTATGTAACTGTAGTCTTAGTGATTCAATTTCTTGAGCTATATCATCTTTTTCAGACTTTACCTGTTCTAACTGAAGTATTAGGCTATGGTTTTCTGAGTGGACCTTATCTAGCTCTTCTTTTAGGCTGGCATTTTCTGCATTAGCTGTATCAGACTTCTGGTCCACCATTGCCAGTTGTGATTCTCCCCTTAATCTGTCATTTTCCTCCTCCAGTTCAAGTATTTTTTGTTGCTTAGCTTTAGCAAATTTCCTCATTTTTTCTTTCATATTTTCAATCTCCTTTTCTGCCTCTTCTAGCTGCTGCTCTACTTCTTTCTTTTCAGTCTCCACACTTTTTATTTTACTAAATAACTCTTGCTTTTCATGTCTTACTGTTTCCACTGCACGCTTCATCCTATCTGTTTCATTGCTCACATTCTCATAAGACTGTAACAGTGTCTCATACTCTTTCTGCAAATCTGTAAGCTTTTCTTGCCACTCAGATACCTGAGAATTTGAATACAACTTCATAGATTCCAACTCTTTTCTTAAATCTTCTTTTTCTTGAGTGATTCCTGCCAATGCTAATTTTAAGCTTTCACAGGAAGCTTCAAAATTTTGGTTTTCCAATAAACATTTGTCAATTTCAGCAATAAGCCTGTCTCGCTCTTCTTTCTGAGCCGATGCTGTCTTAAGCCATGTATCTTTTTCAACATTCAGATGGTTAACCAAACCCTCAGATATCTGTAGTCTGTTGGACAGGTCATCCTTAATATTTATAACACTATCCAATTCTAGTTTTAAAGCCTTGTTTTCTTTAAGTGCATCTTTTCTAGAGATCAGTGCAGCCTGAAGTTTTCTTTGAAGCTGTTGCTTGCCCTTACATTCCTCCACCTCTTCATCCAGTTTATTTTGGGATTCAAGAGACTGCTTCCTGGTGTGCTCTTCATACTCTTTAGTCTGAACTTCAAGTTGGGTTTTAAGAGACAGTACAACATTATCTTTCTCAGCCAACAACACATTTCCATTCTTAAGAGCTAGGTTTAAACCCTCTAGCGCCTGTTGAAGTTGTTCAATCTCCTCCCTTTTACACATTAATTCTTTATTTAAATTTCCAATTGTAACTTCATTTAGGTGAGATATTTCCTGGTTACTACTTTCAATTTCTGCTTTTAGAGTGGATGCATGTTCTTCTAAGCTTACATTTTTTTCCTTCTCATTTTGTAGCTCTCTATTTAATTGGTCTATTGTGTTCTGCATGTGTGAAATCTGTTTTAAATGGCCACTTAGTGTCTCTTCTAGTTGCAAGGTTTTTAATTCCAGTTCACTTTTCTGGGACTGAAAGACTTCCAACTGTGATTGATAGTCTTTAATTGCAAGACCTGAAATACCTGACGTGTCATGCACAGAGTCTTCAACACTTGCAGGTGAAACATCTACCCAGTCCTTTCCCCAATGTGATTCTTCAGGATTCTCTTCTGAAAGAGACACTGAAATAAGGTGTTCAGAAGTATTAGGAATGGTACATTGTGGTTTTTCTGAAGGATAAGGCATTATAGCTTGTGCACTTCTTTCCTCAAGAATTGCTTCAGAAATCGGGTGTGCCTTTTGATTCAGTTCTAATTTTTCATACTTTTCTTGCAAGAGACTAAAGTCTTCTTTTTGCTGCTTTAGTTGTTCACGGTGGTGGCGGTCTTTTTCCTGTGCCTTCTTAATGGTATCTTTGCGAGAATGCAATGCCTCCTGTAATTTTTTTTGCAAAATCTCTTTGTCTTGCTCAAGAGTTGCTATTCTGTTTTTGAGTTGAATTCTTGCCTCTTGGTTATCATCCAATATATTAGAGTCTACTGGTGTTCCCTCTGTGTGCTCGGTTTTTAAAGACTCAATCTGGTTTGATTTATCTTTTAGTTCTAATAATAATTCTTCAACCATGTTTTGAAGCTGTACATTAGCTGCACTTTTCTCCACAAGTTCTTTCCGGACAGTTTCCAGGTCAAATTCTTTTTCGGACAATTGTTGCTTCAGACTATCTGCTGTGATGCTTTGCTCAGATATTTCTTCAACATTGGATTTTACTTCAACATTGGCACTGCCAGTTAATTCCATCTCTTGATTCACTGCAGTGTTAACCATTTGTTTCTCTAGTTTTGAGATTTTGCGATTCAGCTCTTTTCTACTAATTAAAGCAGCTTGTAGTTTCTTCTTTAGCTGTTCAATCTCTTTTTTGTGATCTGCTAGTTGAGTCTGAAGTTCTTCTTTATCGTTTAATTCCTCCCGTCCTGCATCACGTTCTGATCTCTCTACGTAAGCTTTAAGCTGACTTTCCAGTGCACTCTTTTCCCCTTGCAAATGTTCAATAATTTCCAAACTATTTTGCTGTTTCTCACTTATGAGTTGAAGCTGCTGCACATTGTAATTCATCTTGGTATCTAACTGAATTTGCAGTTCCTCATAATCTTTTTGTCTATTCAAGAGTTCACATTTCTGATCTTGTAACTGTGATTGCAATGTTTCCTGCTCTTCATGGGCAATCTTTATAATTTTTTGGCTTTGGGCTTGCTTTATTTCCACAGTTTCCAATTGGCTTTTCAACTCTGCAACCTCACTCCGAACACTTTCCAGCATCTCCTGAAGATGACATTTCTCTTTAGTAACCTTTTCTACTTCTAAATGTATTTCTGTATTTTCTTTTCTTAATGCCTGTATTAATTCTTCATCCTTACCATTTTGGTCTTGGATGGTGGCATTCAACTGTTCCTTCAGGGCTTTTATCTCCTTACTCATGGAATATTTTTCCTCATTTAAAAGAACCACCTTATCAGATAAGCTGTGGCTTATCTCTTCAACTTGTCTATCCTTTTCTGAAATGGACTCTTGAAGGCCTTGAATCTCTATTGTTTTTTGTGCCAGTAGGTCTTGAAGTAAGGCTTTTTCATGTTCACTAGTGGCAAGTTCTTCAGAGAGTCTTTCCTCTTTATTTTGACTAAGGCTAAGCACTTGGTTAAAGCTTTCAAGATGTCGTTCCTTCTCTTCCAACTGGTTTTCCTGTAGTTTTATGAGTTCATTTCGTTCAGACAACAGAAGATTCATAAGGTCTAGGTCTTTCTGTAAAGCAGTGATCTTTACGTCTTTAGACTTAAACTCATTTTCCAAACTCTGTACTTGTTCTACAAGTATGTTTTGACTTTCATAGGCAGTCAACTGTTGCTTTTCAATCTCTAAAAATTCATTCAGTTGCTGCACCGTTTCACCTCTAGTCTGTTTACCTAAAACTACATTGAGCTGTAAGGCGATTTGCTGCTTCTCAGATGTGATAGTCTCAATCTGGCCTTGGAGTTCTGCAATCATTTTTTTCATTACAAGAATTTCATCATTGTCTGCATTAATATCCTGGTATTTGAGATCAGAAGAATCAAGGATCTGGATAGGAGTTTCAGC
Organism: Hyla sarda; assembly: GCF_029499605.1. NCBI lineage: Eukaryota > Metazoa > Chordata > Amphibia > Anura > Hylidae > Hyla > Hyla sarda. Next base: position 181,803,912 of record NC_079192.1, on the reverse strand, counting down.
TTTCTCTGATACATCTTTGTTATTTTCTATGGCCTGCTCCCTTAGTATACATTCATTTATATTGCCTTCTGGCAGCAGTTCTCCTTTCAGCTTATTTATTTCTTCCTGAGTATCTTTTAGATCCATCATAAGTATAGACAGTTGCTTTTCCTTTCCATCTTCAACACTAGCATCAAAAACAAGCTCCTGAGATACTGAATTGGTTTGTACATTCACAGAAGTGGATTGTAATACCTGAAAAAAAAAGGAAATGGTCCTGATGTTCATAACTGTACGGAACATATGTATTGTCTTAACAGTTATTAGAATAAAAAAAAAAAAAAAGGGAGAACTCAATAGAAACATTTACATAAGCAGTTTAATTTGTAAGAAATAAGCTTTAAGGCTTTTAAATTCAGTAATAACAGATTGTACCTCACCTGGTGACTTATCACAGATTCCCGACAACTGACTGTAGAGGATATGGTACCAGTATCTTCATCTACAAAATAAGATTAATTGGACATTTTAGAATTGATAAGTTACTAAACAGTATTAAATGGGCACTCTCATTAAAACAAATTTTTGCTATTGCACTCCTTATGGTAAATAAAAAAAGATTTCAAATATACTTTTGTTAAAAAAAATGAAAAAAACATCAAAAGCACATTTTCCCCCATCTTATACACAGACTTAGGACCAGAGCCCAAACACAGGAAGTGCTGAGGGGTGTGTGTCCAAACAACAGCATATGGTAATTAAGTGTGAGAGGAGCTGTGATTGGATGAGGCTGGACACCCCCCCCCCCTCAGCACTCCAGGCTGCACTTTCTGTGTTTGGACTTCGGTCCTAAGTCTATGTATGAGATGTGAGATGGGGGAAAATGTGCTCGATCTTTTTTTAAGCACAATTAAAACATAGAAAACATCTTTTTTTTTAAACAAACTATATTAGAAATTTATTTTCTTTACCATTAGGAGTGCAATAGCAATAATTTATTTAAATGAGAGTTACCCTTTAAGTCATCTGGTAAATGGAATACTACACTTATTTTAAGTGTACATTTACATTTTCTTACAAACAGAAATGAGACACATAATGTTAAACTCTAAAGTTTAAACGGGGAATCACATGAACCAGCTATGACAGTAACCACCTACCTAATAATGGTGAAACCAGCCGCCGGGACCAAACCGCCCCCCCTGGTATCACCAAAACCACTGCCTGCTGTGACATGTCTTCAAGGATTAGACTTTTTCTATTCTGAAAGTTCCTTCTTTAAGTTAATTGGAATAATAAGTTTAGGCTGTTCAATGCTTATTTTGGTGCGCATCATGTGGCAAAATACGTGCCAATAAACACATTCAATGACTGCCCCATTGAAAATATGCTCCACAGTTCACCTTGTGAACATGTCAATTATTCCGAATGTATTCCACCATAATGTGAGTCGGAAATGTATCTCCATGAAATTAAGCTAATCTGCATTAAAATATGACAAAAGTGTGGCCAAAGGTATAAAAATACATACCACACATCTGAAGTTACCCTCAGCAGTTTGAAATATCCCCTCCCAAAAAAACTAATAAAAATACAAAAAAAAAGGTGGGGATGTCATGTAACTAAGCATTTCACCTGTTGTCACTGTGTAGTGCTGGGTGTTCAAGTTTGCAAAAGTGACTAAGGTTTGCAAGTCCTTTTTAACCCCTGCTGGCTCCTTTTGAGGTAATTCCTGCACACACAATTCAGTATCAGCATCTCTCATTCTGTCCATCTCCTGTTTCATCCTCTCCAGATCACTCAGTGTTTTCTGCCCTCTTTCCAACTTTTCTTTTACATAATCAAATTCTTTAAGGGACTCATTAATTCTTTGTAGTTCTTCCTTCAATTTAAACAACTCTTCCTTCTTTTTATTTCTGCTTTCTAGCTCAATTTTCACACTTGCCAGATCACCTTCATTTCTGTTTAGTGTATCTTGCTCACCTTTTGCTTTAGCCAAGAGCTCCTCATTAAGTTTTTTTAGCAAGTTCAGCTCAACCTGTAACTGTGTTTTGGTTTCTTTCTGCTGTTCCAGTTCTGCTCTTAATCTTTGCAATTCCTCCTGTGCCCCTTTCTCCATTTCCGGTTCTTCTCGTAATTGCTGCAACTCCTCCTGTGCACCTCTCTCCTTTTGCTGCAACTCCTCTTGTGCACCTTTCTCCTTTTGCTGCAACTCCTCTTGTGCACCTTTCTCTTTTTGCTGCAACTCCTCCTGTGCACCTTTCTCCTTTTCAGGTTCTTGCAATTTCTGCAACTCCTCCTGTGCACCTTTCTCCTTTTGCTGCAACTCCTCTTGTGCACCTCTCTCCTTTTCAGGTTCTTTTAATTTCTGCAAGTCCTCCTGTGCACCTCTCCCCTTTTCAAGTTCTTCTTTAAGTTGTTGCAACTGTTCCTGGGCACCTTTCTCTTTTTGAAGTTCTTCTCTAAGTTGTTGCAACTCTTCCTGGGCACCCTTCTCTTTTTCAAGCTGTTCTCTTAATTTCTGCAACTCCTCATTGTCAGCTTTTCCGTTTTTAAGCTTTTCAGTTATTTGCAGTAATGCCTCCTTTTCATTTTTCTCCTTTTCAAGCTCTTTTCTTAGTTGCTGCACCTCCTCTTCTGTATCTTTTTCCAGCTTTTCCTGGGCAGCCTTTTCCTTTTCAAGCAGTTCACTTAGTTGCTGTAATTCTGCCTGAGCTCCTTTTTCTTTCTCCAGCTCTGTTCTCAATTTGTCTAGTTCCTCTTGTGCTTCTCTTCCTAGTTCAACCTGGATGTGTTCCAAATCCGGCTGCGGTACAGTATCCAGCTGCAGTTTGACCTTCTCCAGTTGTGATTTCAAAGACTCTACCTCACTTGCTGCACCCTTGTCTTTATCAATAGTTTCCTGTAACTGCTGGCATAAAATATCTTTCTCTTCCAATAAGTCTTTGTACAATTCAGCTTGTTGAGAATGCTCTTTTTGTTCAATAACTAGAGATTCTCGTAGAGATATCAATTCCTGTTCCATCTCACGAAACTGCTCGGACAAGACCTACAAAGAATAAAAATGTAAAGTTAAAATTAGAATGTAAGGGTTGATGACAAATGTGAATATATAGTATATGCTAAATATATTTTTATAGGCATCTCGCATATGAATTCTAAAAACAAATAAGGCTCTGTTCATAACTGTGTTTGGGGCTTTCACTTCTCAATTAAATACGGCATGCCTTTCATTTCCATACACCGAAAATATGAAACTACTAACAACATCCTAGAATGTATATACTACTTTGAATTTTGCTTCCAACCATTATTTTCCAAATGCTTTTAAATAAAACTAAAAAAACAAAAAGATTTCTTATAAGAGGACAAATACTTTATGTTTTGTGTGTGATTATGATCTTTGTTTTATTATTTAATAAAGTTCATAAAATTTTCTCTTTTAGGGCTAGGGATGAGCAAATTGAATCTGATGAATCATAATTCATTAGGAATTTCATGAAAAATTTGCTTAGCAACGAATCCGAATATCGCTGCGATTCGATCGCACAAATCGCTTAATTAAACTATTTAGTGCGGTCCAGGCTCCAGGGCATGTAAAATGGCGGATCCACATGTGAGGACATGGGGCAAGGAACTCTGGGAAGGCAGGATGACCCTGAATCACATGCACCCTATCAGCCAGCCACCCCTGTGATGTCACAGCCCTACAGTCACTTCAGCGTTTTATTTCAGAGAGAGCGAGAGAGAGAGAGCGCGAGAGAGAGCGTGTGCTTTTGGGTGTAATACACAGCGGCTCCACCGACTCATTGTCACCTATTAGTGCCTAATAATACTGTACTGGGCTCTACTACACAGCGATTCTGTACTGCTGCAGTTGGTTGTACAACAACTGCAAAGCTAACAGGGGCCAGTTAGGGAGAGCACAAAAAGCCATAGTCACCTGATTACAGTGCCTAATACAGGTTGCGTAGCCGAGCTCATTGTCCTGTCATAAGTGTAACCTGTGCTTACATAGGCGGTGTACGTGTTTTTTTTTTCCCCTGAAAAACTAATTTTGGCCTAGTTACTGTGAAAGGCCAACCACAGCTACACCCTTGTTTCTGTACCCTCAAACAGTTTTAAAGCGGAGCATATTGTCCAGCTCTCATACTAATCTCCCTATCTTTCCAAGGTTTCAACAAGTTTACATGGTACACTTGCTCTGGCTTCCTTTGCCCGGGCTGGTGTACCCTGTACATCACCCCCCTACCTTTTCGATCACTTCGTAGGGACCCTGCCACCTAGCCAGAAATTTACTGTCGACCGTTGGTACCAGAACCCGATCTCCCGGGTTAAAATTCTGAACCCGTGCCTGGCGATTATAAACTCTGCTTTGAGCTCGCTGAGCTGCCTCCATATGTTCCCTAAGGGCAACACTGTTTCCATTTGTTCCTGCAACTGAGTGACATACTCAACTACACTTGTGTGGCGTGGGATGTTGTTCCCACACCTCTTTAGCGATGTCTAACAGACCACATGGATGTCTACCGTATAGCAGTTCAAAGGGCGAGAACCCAGTAGAAGCCTGGGGCACTCGTGCTGCGAACATGAGATAGGGCAGCAACAGATCCCAATTTTTTCCATCTGTAGCCACCACCCGCTTTAACATATTTTTTTAAATGTTTGGTTAAACCTTTCTACCAGGCTATCCATCTGCGGGTGATAGACGGAGGTCCGTAGGTGTTTTACCTGCAGTAACTTACAGATCTATTTTATTACCTTTGATATGAACAGGGTGCCCTAGTCAGTCAATGCCTCTTTAGGTAAACCCTCTCGGGAAAGCAACTCCATTAGCTCCTTAGCTATAAGTTTGGCCGAGGTATGTCGCAGAGGTAGCGCCTCAGGATACTGAGTTGCATTGTCCAGGACTACCAGGATGTGTTGGTGCCCCCTAGCAGATTTCGGCAATGGGCCGACCAGGTCCATAGCGATCCATTCAAATGGGACCTTGATAATCGGGAGAGGGACCAGGGGACCACAGTAATGTGGCTGGGAGCTAGTGATTTGTCAAGTTGGGCAAGATTCACAATACCTTTCGACCTCTTCATACACACTGAGCCCGTAAGAGCACAGCAGAATTCTGTCCTGCGTCTTCTGCTGGCCCTGGTGCCCCCTAAAACATGCTGATGGGCTAACTAACACCAGCCTCCAATATGCATTAGGCACCACCAATTGTTCCACATTCTCAACCCGAATTTGGTTTACCCGATACAACATCCCTTGGTGGACTACAAAATGTGGGCGTCAGCTCCCTGTTGTTGTGGTGCATCTTCAACAATTAATACATTTTCCGAGGCCCGAGATAGAGTCGGGTCCTGGTGCTGTACCGAAATTTTCTCCTGTAACATCTAGAGGTCTGCCAATTCCGGCCCTGCCGGAAGATCCTCCACATCTCTTACCATTACCCTCAGTGGATACGCCACCTCCTCTTCCACTGTAGTGGTAGTCACCCCAACTGCCGTTTCTTCTGACTTGGGTTCCTAGGGTTCCGGGGTCACCCCTGAGTAGGGCCAGTCTATTGGGGACAAACCTACCAGGCAGGTCTTGGGAGCTCGTCTGGGGCCACAGAGACCCAAACCCTGGAAAGTCTCTCCCAACTATTAGTTCATATGGCAACTTCGTGGCAATGGCCACCTCATGAGTCCAGCAACCAGTTGCTGTTGACAAAGTCACCAAGGCAGTTGCATAGTCTTTTAAGTCTCTGTGTATACACAACACTCCAGCCTGTCGTCCCGTGTACTCGGTGGCCGGCACCAGGTTGGACCTCACTACAGTTACCATACTTCCCGAGTCAATTAATGCCACAATGACACACTCACCTTTACTTGGCAGAGGTGATCAGAGTCCCCTGCCTGGTGACACACAGTCTCTGGGCATGCAAGGACGGCTGGAGGGCATAGTTAGTGTCCATAGGCTCTTCCCACTGGGGACAACATGTCTCGGTTCCAGACACCCCCAACACAGCAACAGGAACACCTCCCAGGGACCTTCAGGGCTTTCCAGCCACCTGGGCAAGGGTGGGGACCTCCTGGGTTTAACTGCCCCCTCCTGCAATTTCATGGTAGCCTTGTATCTCTCTACTAAGTCAACCATCCCCAGTGCGTTGCTAGGGGACGCCTGGCCAACCGATCTCTCGAGGGAGTAAGGCAGGGCCCTCCAGAACATATCGGGCCAGGAGATGGTCCAGCATGGCAGTGGGACTCAACGCCTCCGGCTGCAGCCACTTTTGCAGGCGTTGCAACAAGTCTTAATATTGCGGCCTGGCAGGCTCATCCGGTTTATATTTCCACTGACGTACCTGCTGGGCCTGGACCCACACATTTAGCCCTAGTCTTGCCAGGATCTCACCCTTGACGACGTCATAGTCAGCAACCTTTTATTCACACTTGGCATACAGCAAACAGTCTTTAAATGCAGAACCAAAAGGAAAAAGTAACAAAAGTCCACCTGTATTCCTTAGGTGTTTGTTCACACCTGGATCCATGCCATGTGGCACCAAGCAAGTCTTTTCCAGGCCTCCAGGCAGATTGTTCACCAGCCTCCAACCTTGGAGCAAATGCAGGGAAGACCTCCACATACAGCTCTTTAAGGCAGTGTGAGCTGCAACTAGCAAATCCCCCTCAGTTGGTGAAACAGGTTGCCTTTAATGCCAATAAAAGCCAGCCTGAATTGTGGGGAATGACCCCCCACCCTGCACTTGGTCATTCCTAGTAAGAGCCGTCCTGGATTGGCCTTCCAGCCATACAAAGGCCACAGTGTCAGACTGCATCGCAGTACAGACACTGAATAAATACCAGCTCTTACTTCCCCAAAGCAAGGAGCCTTGCTGAAACATAATGCCCATCCACCTTCTTACACTGTCCACATGCAAGATGTGTCGGTAGAAGGTGAAGCGTGGCCAGGGTCCCAATGTTGGCACCATGGCCCTGCATCAACATATGCAGCATCACCATAAAGAGGCCTGAGAGAACCGTGGCTCCAATGTGGTGGTCCAGTCTGCTGCATCACCCAGTGGCACGCCGTTCCGTTTCAGCCAGCCAAGGCTCCACCACCTCAGCCGAAGGGAGCTGTGTGTCATACCCATCTTCTGTCGCTTCAGATGCTCCTGCTCCTCCTATTTCGAGTCAGTCATTCCGCCAGCAATCCATCAGCGAAGCCATGTCCAAGAGACAACAGTATGCACCCACTTATCCAACGGCGTAGAAGCTGAATGTGCTCCTGTCCAAGTTGCTGGTGCTACTGTCCCTCCCTTTTTTTTAGTGGTGGAGACTGCCCCTTTCAGAGAACCGATGGATTGTGCCGAGCTGAGGTGGAGAGTCCCAAGCCATCAATGCTTTGCAAAAAAAAAAAAAAAAAAAAGGCAGTACCAGCCCTGCACAATTTTGTGGAACAGAAGGTAGGCCAGTCCTTGAGCCTGTCGGTGTGTACCAAAGTGTACGGCAGCGCTGACGTGTGGAGCTGTAACTATGGTCAGGGACAATACATGTCCTTTACGGCCCACTGGGTGAATGTGGTTCCTACACAGCCACAACAGCAACTTGGACAGGTCATGCTGCTTCCGCCTCCACGCTCTCTTAGGCAATTGGTCCTGTGACCGTGTGAAACTCAGCCTCCTCACCTCCACCGTGTCCTCAGCTTCCACTGCACGGACAACTCTCAGTGCCCCTCCAGCATACCATGTGTGCAGAGCACGGCGGTGTCACGCTGTTCTTCACATGGTTTGCCTTGACGAACGGAGTCAGAAAGGGGAGGAACTGCTAAAAGTAATTCATGTATAAATCAAATCATGGCTTACTCCACAAAAACTGGAAATGGAAACCATGGTAACCAAGAACTGGAAGAACATCTTGTCTGTGCTATGACAAGGAAGCCTGAGCCATGCACCCTGCATGGCACATGTGTTCAATGTTGTAAAGAGGTTCCTGAAGTGTTCCTCACCATCTGCAAGACATCCTGACAATGGGAAGGAAACTTTGCATGCATTTAAGCCACTCGTACACCACAAAGCACACCTTCCTTGAGCTGCAGCGTCAGAACAGCATTCCCCAACATAGTCTGATTTGCGACATTTCCACACGTTGGAATTCCACCCTCTATATGTTGGATCGACTATACGAACAGAGAAAAGCCATCACCGATTTCTTGATGATCCAAGTGGATAGGGGGACTCCCCTGTGTAACTTCAATGTCAACCAGTGGCAGCTCATACGTGACACCTGCCGTTTGCTCAGGCCCTTTGAGGAAGCCACATTATTATTCAGTCATCAGGATTACAGGATGGACAACATTATTCCACTGCTTAATTTCTTAAAACACGTGTTGTAAACGATGGCTGGTCAGTGCACAGGAGACGTGGTGCTTACATCTCACGGCCACATGAGCCCTGTGGGGGCTGAACTGGAAAAGGAGGAGGAGGGGGAGAGTGGAGCACAGTTTAGGTTTTGCGAAATGGGTGGTTTTTATAGTCATCTGACAGGAGAGGAGGAGCAGCCAGAGGAGCTAAGGGGTGATGAGGAAGACGAGACAGAGGATCCAGACACACCGTGGAATTATGCAGAGGAGATGGAGGCAGAGGAGATGGAGGCAGAGGAGATGGAGGCAGGGAGTCGTCGTCCCCCCCCCCCCCCCCCGAGTCACTAGCACAAATGACACGATGCATGCTCACTTGCTCGCGTAATGACCGCTGAATTGTCACTGTTCGGCAGCGGGATGACTTCTGGCTCTCCACCTTATTGGACCCTCACTTCTGGCACAAAATGGGGGCATTTTTTACACCCACTGAGAGGGACGACAAACTGACCTACTACAGAGACATCCTATGTAGTCAGTTGGCCAATGCCTATCTGCGCCATCGACCATCCTCTCGCAGGTCTGAATCGGGGGACCCTCTGCGCTAACCTTCCACTGCCATGGCTGCTGGGGAGGGGTGGTGTGGCAGGAGCAGTACCAGCTCCATCAGCAGCAGCAGCCTGAGACTACAGGCGCTGATGAGTAGCTTTCTTCACCCACATAGTGAAGCAACTCATCAGCAGTAGGTAGACCCTGAGCAGGACCTGAACCAGCAGGTGGTGGCATACCTTGACATGACCCTGCCAACAAACTTTGAAGATCCGCTGGACTTCTGGGCAGCCAAACTTAAATTTGAGGACGCAACTAGGAGCTTGCCCTAGAAAAGCTGTCCTGCCCGGCCAGTAGTGTGCCATCAGAGCGGGTGTTTAGTGCGGCGGGGGCCATAGTCACCACAAGGAGAACTCGTCTGTCCATGAAATATGTGGAGAGACTGACCTTTGTGAAGAGGAATCAGGCATGGATCAGCCAGGATTTCCACCCACCAATGCCTGATGCATCAAAGTAGATTGATCATGGTGCCACACCAACACTTCACAAATACGGATAGTGCAAAACATATTTAAAGGTGCTGCTCCCCAGTTACAAAAATTCGTCTGCATCAGACCACAAGTATTGAGGATATGCATTAGATAAAATGTAACTTTTCTTAGGATAAAATTTTAGTTTTATACCTAAGAAAAGGAAAGGTGTGCAAAAAAAAAAAAAAAAACACCATGCGCTACCTACACGACCAAGTATTAATGTGATGCAAAGACCTCTAAAAAAGGTGGAGGGGAACAACGTATAGTCCATTGTAACTGGTGGGCAGGTAATAACTTCCCCTGTAAGGCCCTACTCTCGCATTATTAATTCACTTCTTGGCCCCACACAGGAACCTCTCCCTATTTCCACCTAAAAACACTGCCATTTCCCAGGGTTTTTAGTTGGAAATAGGGAGAGGTTCCTGTGTGGGACCGCCCTTTTTAGGGAAAGTAACATTTTCCAAGAGTTGGGCCATAGAGGGGAAGTTTTTACCCCCACCTGCTACAATGGACAATATGTTGTGTTGTTCCATTCCACCTTTTGGAGGCAAGTGTTACTGGTCCTAAAAAAAGGGTGGCCCCTAACAGGAACCTCTCCCTATTTCTAACTAAAAACTCTGGGAAATGGCAGTGTTTGTAGGTGGAAATAGGGAGCGTTTCCTGTGTGGGGCTGCCCTTTTTAGGGTGAGTAACACGTGCCAAGAAAGGAATTAATAGGGCGAGAGTAGGGCCTTACAGGGGAAGTTCTTACCCCCCACTGGTTACAATGGACCATAAGTTGTTTCCTTCCACCTTTTAGAGGTCTTTGCATCACATCAATACTTGGTGATGTAGGTGGCACATGGGTGTTTTCTGCACACCTTTCCTTTTGTGAAATAAATAAAATTTAGGCACATATTTTATCCTAAGAATATTATTAAAAAAGTTTTACGTAATGAATAGCCTCAATACATACTTGTGCACACTAACACTTTTACAAAACAGACCGTTTTCTCCTGCCTACCTGCCTCAGCTACTATTCTGATCCTGCCACCCGCCTGATGCCACACATCTGATGCCAAATTCTCCTTCTCACCCACCTTTGTTAACGAGTACTGGTATTGTCACCCACCGCCCCACCGTCACCGGGTCACTTTCTGGACTCCTGATGCCACCTCCAGGCTGTCTCATTCTGCCACCATATGTTCTCCTCATGCTGATGCCAGCTCCAGGCTGTCTCATTCTCCCACCATATGTTCTCCTCAGGCTTCCGCCACCTTCAGGCTGTGTCATTCAGCCACTATATGGTCTCCTCATGCTGTCGCCACCGCCAGGCTCTGTCATTGTGCCACTCTGTGACAGTGATTCTAATAGAGACGCCGGTAATCTGCATGTCATACTGAATAAAAGTATTATTTCTCTAACACAGCACATTCCTCATGAGTGTTACGACAAGGCAAATAGTTCTACACCCCTATTGAGGCTCTCTGTAGCCCAGAAATAGCAGTTTTTAATAGCGATTCGCTGCAAATAAATTCGGACCGAACCGAATTTTTCCGGAAAATTCGGCGAATCGGCTGAATCGAATTTTTCAAAAAATTCGCTCATCTCTATTTATGATTAACCCCTTCCCAACAATTGATGTACTAGGATGACATAACATCATTAAGTAAATATGAAATAGGCTCACATGCTGAGCTTTAAAAAAAAACAAAAAAACAAAAAAAAGTAACCTGCAATACTGCAGTCTTCGAGGTGGGTGGTAAAGAAAAATAATTTTTGTAAAAGGTAAAATGAAAACCAATGGCAAATATGTATTTTTTGTCACTGCAAAGCAAAGCAGCGGTCAGAATATAGCAAAGCAACTGAAACCTTTCCCAAATTTTGGTATGTGGCTTACGTTTTTCTTCCTCCTCACCTTCTAAAACCCATAACTTTTTATTTTTCCATTGACAAAGTTGTACTAGGGCCTAATTTTTACAGGACAAGTTGTACTTTTGACTAGCAAAATAAGCAATCGACTGCTTATAATAGGGGCCTAGTGTAAACGTAAAAAAGCATTTAAATTATATTAAAGCAAAACGGTCAGCTTGCTCCCCCCGCACTAACCAGCAGTACTGGCTGGTAGTACGGGGGGAAGCTGATCAGTTTGATGCCTACCATGCCTGGATCCGCGCCGCCGTTCAGCCGTAATCTTCTATTTTCGGTATATACTAATTAGGTGCTAACTTGCACCGGCCGTGCTAACTGGCATCAGTGTTTTTGGCCGCAGCACTGCCCAGCTCATCAATCAGGGATGTGGAATTCCTATCGCCCGACACCCGGGACTAGCAGTTTTGGGCGCCGGGCAGGTGAATTTGTCCGGCCCTTAGACCGGCTTCGGGCAAGCATGGCCGGACCCGACAAGTGCGGCGGCGATCTGCAGTCTGTATGGAGCGGGCTCCCGACTCCTGCCCGCTCCATACTCTGCAGCCTGTGTCCTCCGAAGCAGAGCAGGGGAGATGAGAAGCTGTGTATGTCTTCTCTCCCCTGCTCTGTAGACGTGCGGGAGGGAGATGAGGGGGCGTGGCTTCTTGCTCCCCGTGCAGACCTGCGTCCTCTGCCTAGCTTCGGAGAGCTGAGGGGAGGAGGCACGTCTGCACGGGGAGATGCATGCGGCACTCACAGGGGAGTATGGAGCGGGCTCGGGATTCCTGCCCACTCCATACACTGCAGCCCCCGGTTGTTCTCAGTAGCCGGGGGCCGCCGCTAATAGCCAGCATGCGGCAATCGCCGCGGCTGGCTATTAACCCTTTAGATCGCCGCTGTCAAAGCTGACAGCGGCATCTAAAGGGACATGTGAAAACTCCCTGGTGGGCTAGTGGGGTGGATCGGCCCCCCGCAGCGCGATCGCAGGGGGGCGATCCACTATAGAGGTAGCCGGAGGGCTTACCTCTGTTCCCTGCTGTCCCGCTCTGTCATTGATAGAGCCTGGCTGGACTAGGCTCTATCAATGGATCACAGAGCACACAGATTAATAGAGTTCAATAGAACTCTATTCATCTGTCTGAGGAATCTAATGATTCCTCCTATAAGTGTAATAAAGTGTAAAAAAATAAAATAAAGTTTTAATAGAAGTTTGAAAGACACACATTAACCCAGTGGTCTTCAAACTGTGCCCCTCCAGATGTTACAAAACTACAATTCCCAGCATGCCAGGACAGGCGTTGGCGATTAAAAAGTCAGATCAATACCAAAATGGTACCGATACAAAAAACAGATTATGGCGCAAAAAATTTGCCTTCATACAGCCTGGTATGCAGAAAACAAAAATAGAGCTACAGGGGTTAAAAAATGGCAATAAATTTTTTTTGAAAAAGTTCAGAATTAGCAAAACATGACTTAAACGATACAAATCTGGTATTGCTGTAATCAGTTATAAAACTAACATGTTATCTCAACCACAAGGTAAATGGCGCAGAAAAGAAAAACACCAAATCTGCAAAATTATCTTTTACTATTTCAATTTCACTTCCCTTAATAAATATATATAAATATATATGTATGTATATTATATATATATATATATATATATATATATATATATATATATATATATATATATATATATAAATATATATGTATGTATATATATATATATATATATATATATATATATATATATATATTTTTTTTTTTTTTTTTGGGTTCAGAGAATATGTTAGGTGGAGAGCTCACCTGCTTCTGAAGTTCAGCACTCTGTAATTCTTGCTCCAACATCTCCACCACCTGATTGCGGGAATGGAGGGCTTCAGTCTTTTCTTCTAGTGTTCTCTGTATTTGACGAGTCTAAAGCACACAAAAGGGCATCAAAAGATTAAATGACAAACGTATAATGCCAGAAGGGCTATTCCCATCTCATTAAGTGATGGCATATTACTAGAATTTGTTTTTTGATCTCTAGGATTGAGCACCGAGGCACCTTCATAGTCATTTACTGTGTGTGGAAATGATATATCTCCTTACACACAATGACTGACAGTTATGATGGTCGGGGCTTGATGTAGTTCCCCAAGGTACCATATATAGCAACCAGGTTTCAGGAGGATCATATGATCAAGGCTGGGTGAACTATGGGAATTGCAGGAAAGCATTAACTCTCTAGCAAAACTTTGCTTGTTAGGGACATTTGGCGGGTCTTATTTTCGGGCATTCATTTTTATGGAATGGAATAGCAATAAGGCCTCATTCTGCTTTCCAGGCCACCCAGGTTCTCATACAAGCCCAGATCAGCACATGTACTGAATTAAGCTAAAAGTTAATCTGCTAGTGAGGCTCTGCTAGAGAAACCTGACCCTCAGATGGAATTTTTACTATTGAAGGCTGCAACCTCAAAAAGTGGACTTTGTCACAAGTGCCAGTTCTGTAAGGTAACTAATTTAACCCCTTAACGACCAAGGACGTACTTACGTGTTTACGTCCTTGGCCGGCTCCCGCGATATCACGCGGGGTCACGCGGTGACATTGGATCGGTACATGCCGGGACCCGGGAATAATAGCGCGCGGCAGCGATCGTGCGTTATTAACCCTTTAGACGCGGCATTCAAAGTTGAATGACGTGTCTAAAACGAACGTCCTCTTACCTTCCTCCGGCACGTCCGTTCGGCAATTGATTGCTTCAAGCCTGAGATGCAGGCTTGAGCAATCGACCGCTGATAACACTGATCAATGCAAAGCTATGGCTTTTCAGGTATCAGTGTATAAGATCAGTGTGTGCAGTGTTATAGCTTCCTATGGGAGCTATAACAGTGCAAAAAAAGTGTAAAAAAATATAAAAAGTTAATAAATGTGATTTAACCCTTTCTCTAATAAAAGTCCAAATCTTCCCCCTTTTACCATAAAAAATAAAAATAAAAAGATGTAAATAAAAACAAACATGTGGTATCGCCACATGCGTAAATGTCTGAACTATAAAAATATATCATTAATTAAACCGCACGGTCAATGGCGTACGCGCAAAAAAATTCCAGTCGAAGATAAAATTTTTGGTCACTTTTTATATCATGAAAAAATGAATAAAAAGTCAAAAAGTCCGATCAATACAGAAATGGTACCGCTAAAAACTTCAGATCACAGCGCAAAAAATGAGCCCTCATACCGCCCCATACGTGGTAAAATAAAGTTATAGGGGTCAGAAGATGATAATTTTAAACGTACAAATTTTCCTGCATGTAGTTATGATTTTTTCCAGAAGTATGACAAAATCAAACCTATATAAGTAGGGTATCATTTTAATCGTATGGACCTACAGAATAAATCGTTCCACAGTGATTTTTTTTTCCGTTTACGTTTAGATTTTTGAGTAAAATGACTGATGTCACTGTAAAGTAGAATTGGTGGCTCAAAAAATAAGCTATCATGGATTTTTAGGTGCAAAATTGAAAGGGTTATGATTTTTTAAAAGGTGAGGAGAAAAAACTAAAGTGCAAAAATGAAAAAACCCGTGGTCCTTAAGGGGTTAAAGTTTGTTTGTTGAGTGGTCAGTTGTAAGCCACTTGTATAGCGAGGCCACGTCAGATGTTTAGTTAGCGCTGGATAGGCAGGTTTCGTTTAATTTGTGCCAATGTAATTATGACTGTATTTTGTTTCTGGACATAATGCAGGACAAGCCCTGTATTGAACTGTCACTGTTTAAGCATCTCTACCGCGCTAAACTCCCACAGATATTTTAATATAAACAAATTTATAGCTATCCATCCATAAACATTTCTATACACACACATACATTCATAAACACACACAATGCATTCAGAAAGTCTTCACATTTTTGTTATGTTTAACCCTTATGCTAAAATATAAATTAAAATGAAGCTTTCTCCCCATCATTCTGCACTCAATTCCCCACAAAGTGAAAGCATAATTTTAAAGGTGTATAAAATGTATTAAAAGAGGAGACTGAACTAAAAAGGTCCCATGGACATAAGTATTTAGATCCTTTGTTATGACACTTGAAATAAAAAAGGATGAAATAAAATATACAGTCATGGCCATAAATGTTGGCACCCCTGAAATTTTTCAAGAAAATGAAGTATTTCTCACAGAAAAGGATTGCAGCAACACATGTTTTGCTATACACATGTTTATTCCCTTTGTGTGTATTGGAACTAAACCAAAAAAGGGAGGAAAAAAAAAAAAAGCAAATTGGGCATAATGTCACACCAAACTCCAAAAATGGGCTGGACAAAATTATTGGCACCCTTTCAAAATTGGGGAAAAATAAGATTGTTTCAAGCATGTGATGCTCCTTTAAACTTACCTGGGGCAAGTAACAGGGGTGGACAATATAAAAAATCACACCTGAAAGCAGATAAAAAGGAGAGAAGTTCACTTAGTCTTTGCATTGTGTGTCTGTGTGTGCCACACTAAGCAAGAGGAGAAGAGTACTGTCTGAGGACTTGAGAACCAAAATTGTGGAAAAATATCAACAATCTGATCTAGATTTGCCTTTTTCCACAGTGCGCAACATTATCAAGAAGTTTGCAACCCATGGCACTGTAGCTAATCTCCCTGGGCGTGGACGGAAGAGAAGAATTGATGAAAGTGTCCAGATGGTGGATAAGCAGCCCCAAACAATTTCCAAAGGTATTCAAGCTGTCCTGCAGGCTCAGGGAGCATCAGTGTCAGTGCGAACTATTCATCGACATTTAAATGAAACAAAACCCTATGGCAGGAGACCCAGGAGGACCCCACTGCTGACACAGAGACATAAAAAAAGCTAGACTACATTTTGCCAAAATGACCTTGAGTAAGCCAAAATCCTTCTGGGAAAACGTCTTGTGGACAGATGAGACCAAGATAGAGCTTTTTGGTAAAGCACATAATTCTACTGTTTACCGAAAATGGAATGAGCCTACAAAGAAAAGAACACAGTACCTACAGTGAAATATCGTGGAGGTTCAATGATGTTTTGGGGTTGTTTTGCTGCCTCTGGCACTGGGTGCCTTGAATGTGTGCAAGGCATCATGAAATCTGAGGATTACCAACGGATTTTGGGTCGCACTGTACAGCCCAGTGTCAGAAAGCTGGGTTTGTGTCAGAGATCTTGGGTCACCCAGCAGGAAAATGACCCCAAACATACATCAAAAAGCACCAGTCCAGAAAAGAGTCTCAATCCCATTCTATCTAAATCCCATTGAACACCTGTGGAGAGATCTTAAAATTGCTGTTGGGAAAAGGCGCCCTTCCAATAAGGGAGACCTGGAGCAGTTTGCAAAGGAAGAGTGGTCCAACATTCCGCTAAGAGGTGTAAGAAGCTTATTGATGGTTATAGGAAGTGACTGATTTCAGTAATTTTTTCCAAAGGGTGTGCAAGAAAACATTAAAAGTTAAGGGTGCCAATAATTTTGTCCAGTGTATTTTTGGAGTTACATTATGTTCAAAATTCTTTTTTTCCTCCCTTTTTTGGTTTAGTTTCAGTACACACAAAGGGCCAACATTTACAGCCATGACTGTATATGATATTTACCTGGCCAACTTAACCTCTTCACGACGAGCGACGTACATGTACGTCCGGGAGCGCCGCGTCACCGGTAGCGGTGATCGGGCCGGGATGACTGCTGTTATCTAACAGCAGGCATCCCGGCACATCGCCAAGGGGGGTCCTGAGATCCCCCCCATGACCGCGATGCGCGCAAATTGCAGGTCAATTCAGACCTGCGATCTGCGCGATTCCAGGTCATACGGGTCACTGATGACCCGGAAAATAAGAGGGATCGGGGGTGTCCGAGACACCCTCGATCCCCCTGAAGGGATAGGAGTTTGGTGGCAGGGGTGCCACCCCTCCTATCCCTGCTATTGGTCGGCCGAGCGACCGACCAATAGCAGACTGGGGGAGGGGGGTTAAAGTTTGGTTCCCCCACTTTGCCCACCTATCGGTGTCCGGGCAAAACGGGGGAACCGTCCAGGGAAGGTCGGCGCCGAAGGTCCCTTACCTGGATCCCCGAGCGCGATCCTCCCCCCACGTGCGGCGGCAGCAACACTTCCGGGTCCTGCTAGGCGAGTTGTTGCCTAGCAACATACGGAGGTCCACAGTTTACAGTGGTCTCTAAACCGTGGCCCTCCAGATGTTGCAAAACTACAACTCTCAGCATGCCCAGACAGCAGTTTGCTGTCTGGGCATGCTGCGAGTTGTACTTTTGCAACATCTGGAGGGCCACAGTTTTGAGACCACTGGACAGTGATTTACAACCTGAACCCCTCTAAATCTTGCAAAACTACAACTCCCAGCATTCAGGAACAGCATAAGGCTGTCTTGGCATGCTGGGAGTTGTACTTGCGTGCCTCCAGCCATTGCATTGCATAACTACATCTCCCAGCATGCCCTTCCGCAATCAGTACATGCTGGGAGTTGTAGTCTTGCAACAGCTGGAGGCACACTGGTTGGAAAATACTGAGTTAGTTCATAGAACCTAACTCAAGGTTTTCCAGCCAGTGTGCCTCCAGCTGTTGCAAAACTACAACTCCCAGCATGCATGGTCTGTCAGTGCGTGCTGGTAGTTGTAGTTTTGACCCCCCTCCCATGTGAATGTAAAGGCTACATTCACACTGGCGGCAGATTACAGTGAGTTCCCAGCTACAAATTTGAGCTGCGGCAAATTTTCCGCCGCAGCTCAAACTCCTAGCGGGAGACAGTGTAATCCGCCGTCAGTGTGAATGTAACCTAAAAACACTACACTACACTAACATAAAATAAAGAGTAAAACACTACATATACACATGCTGGGAGTTTAGCAACAGCTGGAGGCACCCTGTTTGGGAATCACTGGCATAGAATACCCCTATGTCCACCCCTATGCAAGTCCCTAATTCAGGCCTCAAATGCGCATGGCACTCTCAATTTGGAGCCCGGTCGTATTTCAAGGCAACAGAATAGGGTCACATATGGGGTATCGCCGTACTCGGGAGAAATTGCCTAACAAATTTTGGGGGGCTTTTTCTCCTTATACCCCTTATGAAAAGGAACAGCTGGGGTCTACACCAGCATGTTAGTGTAAAAAAATAAACATTTTTACACTAACATGCTGGTGTTGCCCTATACTTTTCATTTTCACAAGAAGTAAAAGGGAAAAACGCACCCCAAAATTTGTAACGCAATTTCTCCCGAGTACGGAGATACCCCATATGTGGGCGCAAAGTGCTCTGGGGGGCGCACAACAAGGCCCAGAAGGGAGAGTGCGCCATGTACATTTGAGGTGATTTGCACAGGGGTGGCTGATTGTTACAGCGGTTCTGACAAACGCAAAAAAACACACCCACTTGTGACCCCATTTTGGAAACTACACCTCTCACGGAATGTAATAAGGGGTGCAGTAAGAATTTACCCCCCACAGGTGTCTGACGGATCTTTGGAACAGGGGTCCGTGAAAATGAAAAATTTTGCACAGCCCACTGTTCCAAAGATCTGTCAGACACCAGTGGGGGGTAAATGCTCACTGTACCCCTCATTACATTCTGTGAGGGGTCTAGTTTCCAAAATGGTATGCCATGTGGTTTTTTTTTGCTGTCCTGGCACCATAGGGGCTTCCTAAATGCGACATGCCCCCCGAGCAAAATTTGCTCTCAAAAAGCCAAATATGACACCTTCTCTTCTGAGCATTGTAGTTTGCCCGCAGTGCACTTCAGGTCCACTTATGGGGTACCTCCATACTCAGGAGATGGGGTTACAAATTTTGTTCTGCTATTAACCCTTGCAAAAATGTGAATTTTGGGGGGAAACCCACATTTTAGTGAAAAAATATATATATATTTTTTTACATATGCAAAAGTCGTGAAACACCTGTGGGGTATTAAGGCTCACTTTACCCCTTGTTACATTCCTCAAGGGGTCTAGTTTCCAAAATGGTATGCCATGTGTTTTTTTTTTGCTGTCCTGGCACCATAGGGGCTTCCTAAATGCAACATGCCCCCCGAGCAAAATTTGCTATCAAAAAGCCAAATACAACTCCTTTTCTGAGCATTGTAGTTCGTCCGCAGTGCACTTCAGGTCCACTTATGGGGTACCTCCATACTCAGAAGAGATGGGGTTACAAATTTTGTTCTGCTATGAACCCTTGCAAAAATGTGAATTTTGGGGGGAAACCCACATTTTAGTGAAAAAAAAATATATTTTTTTTTTACATATGCAAAAGTCGTGAAACACCTGTGGGGTATTGAGGCTCACTTTATTCCTTGTTATGTTCCTCAAGGGTTCTAGTTTCCAAAATGGTATGCCATGTGTTTTTTTTTGCTGTTCTGGCACCATAGGGGCTTCCTAAATGCGACATGCCCCCCAAAAACCATTTCAGAAAAACATACTCTCTAAAATCCCCTTGTCGCTCCTTCACTTCTGAGCCCGCCGAACACTTTACATAGACATATGAGGTATGTGCTTACTCGAGAGAAATTGGGTTACAAATACAAGTATACATTTTCTCCTTTTACCCCTTGTAAAAATTCAAAAATTGGGTCTACAAGAACATGCGAGTGTAAAAAATGAAGATTTTGAATTTTCTCCTTCACTTTGCTGCTTTTCCTGTGAAACACCTAAAGGGTTAAAACATTTACTGAATGTTATTTTGAATACTTTGGGGGGTGCAGTTTTTATAATGGGGTCATTTATGGGGTATTTCTAATATGAAGACCCTTCAAATCCACTTCAAACCTGAACTGGTCCCTGAAAAATTGTGAGTTTGAAAATTTTGTGAAAAATTGGAAAATTGCTGCTGAACTATGAAGCCCTCTGGTGTCTTCCAAAAGTAAAAACTCGTCAATTTTATGATGCAATCATGAAGTATACATATTGTATATGTGAATCCAAAAAAAAAAATTATTTGGAATATCCATTTTCCTTACAAGCAGAGAGCTTCAAAGTTGGAAAAATGCTAAATTTTAAATTTTTTCATCAAATTTGGGGATTTTTCACCAAGAAAGGATGCAAGTTACCACAAAAATTTACCACTATGTTAAAGTAGATTATGTCACGAAAAAACTATCTCGGAATCAGAATGAGAAGTAAAAGCATTCCAGAGTTATTAATGTTTAATGTGACAGTGGTCAGATTTGCAAAAAAGGGCTTCGTCCTAGAGGTGAAAATGGGCTCCATCCTTAAGGGGTTAAACAATTAGTTGTGAGATTTTTCTGATTTTGTAAATGTCCAAGAGAACCTATTAGATTGAAAAGCTAGGGGTTGAAAACTTCCACAAGATGGTTTTATTTAATCCCTTAATGACCATGGACGTAAATGTACGTCCTGGTTTGGCGGTACTTCGCGCACCAGGACGTACATTTACGTCCTGTGTATGACCGCTCGCATCGGAGCGGTGCTCGCATCAAACACGGCAGGTTCCGGTTGCTAGCAGCAGCTGGGGACCCGCCGGTAAAGGCCGACATCCGCGATTGCACGGATGTCCGCCATTAACCCCTCAGATGCCGTGATCAGTACAGATCACGGCATCTGCGGCAATGTGCATGTTAAAATAGATGTTCGGATTGCCCGCAGCGCTGCCGCAGGGATCTGATCATCTGTAATGGCGGACGGAGGTCCCCTCACCTGCCTCAGTGTGTCTCCCGCTCTGGTCTGAGAACGAGCAGAGCAGAAGATAGCCGATAATACTGATCAGTGCTATGTCCTATGCATAGCACTAAACAGTATTAGCAATCAAATGATTGCTATAGATAGTCCCCTATGGGGACATAAAAAGTGTTAAAACAAAGTTGAAAAATGCAAAAAAAAAAAAAAAAAAAGTAAAAAAATAACAAAAGTTAAAAATCCCCTCCCCCAATAAAAATAAAAATTATCAGTTTTTCCCATTTTACCCCTAAAAAGCGTAATTTTTTTTTATAAACATATTTGCCATCGACGGGTGCGTAAATGTCCGAACTATCAAAATATAATAATGCTAATGATCCCGTACGGTGAACGGCGTAAACGTAAAAATAAAAAAAGGCCATAAATGGTGCTTTTTTGTCACATTTTATTCCCAAAAAAATTTATAAAAAATTATCCAAAAGTTTTATCTATACAAAATGTGGTATCGATAAAAAGTACAGATGACTTCGCAAAATATTAGCCCTCATACCGCCCTATATACGGAAAAATGAAAAAGTTCTAGGTGGTCAAAATAGGGCGATTTTAGATTACTGATTATATACAAAAGTTTTAGATTTTTTTTAAGTGGTACTAAAATAACAAAAGTAATCTAGCCATGGGTATCATTTTAATCGTATTGACCCACAGAATAAAGAACAAAATGTCACTTTTACCGTAAAGTGTACAGTGTGAAAACGAAACCCTCCAAAATGTGCAAAATTGTGGTTTTCTTTTACATTTCCGTCTTAAAAAAATTTTTTTTTTTGGGTTCGCCGTACATTTTATGGTAAAAGGAGAGGTTTTAATACAAAGTACGATTGGTCACGCAAAAAACAAGCCCTTATATGGGTCTGTAGATGGAAATATAAAAGAGTTATAGATTTTAGAAGGCGAAGAGGAAAAAGCGAAAACGCTAAAATAAAATTGGCCTGGTCCTTAAGGTCAAAACGGGCTTGGTCCTTAAGGGGTTAAAGCGTACCCATCCGATCCAACAAATTATTATAGTTTTTTTTAAATATATCACTCAGTACCTAATCCTGACCATGTACACCTTTATTTTTTTATTTTATTACACTTTTACTTTAGCGCACTAGTCTGAATTCCTCTCAAAGGGAGGGGGCGTGGCCTCACTGTGCAGGTCTCCGCCCTCTCCATCAGTATGCTGTCTGCTCACATCTCCCCTAGCATTAGCAAAACTACAACTCCCAGCTTGTCCTCACTGACAGTAGCGGGACGCAAGCTGACAGTGGGAGGATTTTTCCTCCAGCTGTGAGCCCTGCACTCACAGCTGTCAATCAAGGAAGTGTGTCCATGACATAAGTGATGACGTATGGACACAGCAGGACTAGTATGTGTTCAAGCAGGCGGGGGGCAGTTGTTTGACTGGCTTTTTCAGTATGAAATATTGAAAATTTTCAAATGAAAGCAATTGCAAAACCTATTGTTTTTGCATGCTTTACAACATTTCAAAAGTTTTTGTTTCTGACAGTGCCCATTTAAGCTTTTTTTTTTTTTTTTTTTAAACTGCCCACAAAGTGCCCTCTAGCCGAGACCCCCTCGCTGATCAGCTGTGCTCTATCTATTATACACAGCTATTCAAATAAAAGACACTCATTGTAAACTCTTTTTGGGTCTGACCATTATCTCAGAGTCACATAACAGAATGTATGGAATTGGGTTTTCTAAGTTGGAGCGACCTTTTAACATTTGGGACCAATTTTTACTTTTCAATAATGAATTATCTGTGTGCATATTTAATGGAATGTATGTCTTATTGTTGTCATTTGTACCTCGAGCTCTTGCTTCTCCTGAAGACTTTTCACAGCATCCTGGCTTTCCCGAAGGGCTTGTGTGTGTTGGAGCACACTTTCTTGACTGTCTTGTAGCTGCTTTGTCAGACCAGCAATAATTTCTTGACTATCGGAAAGTTGTTCTGCGAGCGCACTGATGTTATTGTGACTCTCATTTAACTGTCTTGTAAGATCATTAATAGTATCTTGGAGTTTCAAGCTGGTATCTTCAACATCCTGTACACTTTTTGATGATTCATTTTGACCATTACGGTGTTGATCTTCTCTTTCACCTTGGCTTATCTGAATGCGAAACAAGAAATAATGAAACATGCAAAAAGCTAGCCTAGAAATACCTCAAAATGCCACTTTGGCTACGTTTACATTTGTGTTGTGTAGACTTTATTGGGGTCTGTCTGCGTTTTTACTGTAAAATAATCAAAAAAATAAAATACTGCGTGTAGTTTTTAATTTTTTTTTGTCCGTTATTTGAATGTATTCTGTGAAGGAGGCCCTAAACCGAGCAGGGATGTGGAAATTCTATCGCCCGACGCCCGGGACAAGTAGTTTTGGGCGCCGGGCAGGTGAAATGTTTATAGATTTAGCCCTGTATCGGGCGAGCAGGGACAGACAGACGTCCCCCTTATTTTTCTTTAATGCCGGTGTGAGGCGCAGGAGCGGATACAAGTCTACACCTCACACCGGCGCTCAGAGTGTATGGAGGGGGCGGCGGTGGCCCCCAGTTGACTGCAGAGCCCCCTTATCTCCCCTCCTGGAGGATGCAGCTCTACACAAGAAGACACAGCAGGGTGAGAGAAAGGACGTAAGACAGCTCCCCCTCCCCTGTCTTCACAGGACCTAATCCACCACGGGGAGGCTGCATGTTTGCACAGGGAAAACAGAGCGGGGGAGGGGAGAGAGGAGAGGACGTCCGGTGTGAGGGGAGATTTTCAAACCCTTGTAACCTCACACCGGCCGGGACTACAGCTCTGATGTCCACTCATGGCGGCTCAGGTGAGGAGGCAGAGAATGCAGGCGACAGGAAGGGTGGTTGTGTATGTAATGTATAATGTCTGTGTGTGATGTGTATGTAATGTATAATGTCTGTGTGTGATGTGTATGTAATGTATAATGTCTGTGTGTGATGTGTATGTAATGTATAATGTCTGTGTGTGATGTGTATGTAATGTATAATGTCTGTGTGTGATGTGTATGTAATGTATAATGTCTGTGTGTGATGTGTATGTAATGTATAATGTCTGTGTGTGATGTGTATGTAATGTATAATGTCTGTGTGTGATGTGTGTATAATGTCTGTGTGTGATGTGTATGTAATGTATAATGTGTGTATGATGTCTATGTAATGTATAATGTGTGTATGATGTCTGTCTATGTGTGATGTGTATGTAATGTATAATGTGTGTGTGATGTCTATGTAATGTATAATGTGTGTATGATGTCTATGTAATGTATAATGTGTGTATGATGTCTGTCTATGTGTGATGTGTATGTAATGTATAATGTGTGTATGATGTCTGTGTGTGATGTCTATGTAATGTATAATGTCTGTGTGTGATGTGTGTATAATGTCTGTGTGTGATGTGTATGTAATGTATAATGTGTGTATGATGTCTATGTAATGTATAATGTGTGTATGATGTCTGTCTATGTGTGATGTGTATGTAATGTATAATGTGTGTATGATGTCTGTGTGTGATGCCTATGTAATGTATAATGTGTGTATGATGTCTATGTAATGTATAATGTGTGTATGATGTCTGTCTATGTGTGATGTGTATATAATGTATAATATGTGTATGATGTCTATGTGTGATGTGTATGTAATGTATGATGTCTATGTGTAATGTGTATGTAATGTATAATGTGTGTATGATGTCTATGTGTGATGTGTGTATGTAATGTATAATGTGTGTATGATGTCTATGTGTGATGTGTGTATGTAATGTATAATGTGTGTATGATGTCTATGTGTGATGTGTATGTAATGGATAATGTGTATATGATGTCTATGTGTGATGTGTATGTAATGTATAATGTGTGTATGATGTCTGTCTAAGTTTGTGTGTATGCATGTGATGTATGATGTGGGGGGGGCAGCGGTGGGTGTATGTATGATGTGTGCATATGTATGATGTATATGTATGGTGTGATGTGTGTATGTAATGTATGATGTGTGTGATGTCTGTCTAAGTGTGATGTGTGTATGTATATGATGTGGGGGGGGCAGTGGCGGGTGTATGTAGGATGTGTGTATGTATGGTGTGAGTGTATGTATGTATGTAATGTATGATGTGGGGGGGAGGGGGCACTGCCGCCGCCAGTTGTGCCATCTAATTTTATTTTTAGTGGCTTCTGGTCACCCGCAGTAAATTGCACCCCCAGAATCCCGCCCCCTTCATACTCACCCGACAACCAAGAGCCCCACGGATGCACGCAAACCCGCCCGAACCAAAACTACAACTCCCAGCATGTTAGACAATAACCTAATCTGTAGAACTATAAAGTGCAACATGCTGGGAGTTGTAGTTTTGGTTCGGGTCAGCTGCAGAGCCATAGGCTGCATCAGGGCATGCTGGGTGTTGTAGTTACTAACTGCAATTCCCAGTATTCCCTGACATAGACTATGGCTCTGCAGCTGAAACAAACCAAAACTACAACTCCCAGCATGTTACACAATAACCCTAACTGTACTACTATACAGTGCAACACCCACACAACCATAGGCTGTATCAGGGCATGCTGGGTGTTGTAGTTATCTAGTAACTAAATGCAACTTCCAGCATTTTCTGGCACAAAATGCAGCACATAAACTGGAGAAGCAGAACCCCCCCCCCCCCCCCCCAGTAACACATAAGTCCCTATGAAGACTGAAAAATAGTGATTAAAATATTGTAAAAAGTGCGTATATATGTGAATAAGCCCCTTTCCTAATAAAAGTTTCCAATTTTCTTTAAATAAAAATAATGTACAAAAATAAACATAAGTGGTATCGCTGCATGTGGAAATGTCCAGACTATTAAAATATAATGTTAATTATTAAACCGTACGGTGAACGGTGTAAATGTAAACAAAAATAGTCCAGAATTGCTCATTTTTGGTCACTTCATATGAGAATTTTTTTATAAGGTGATCAAAAAGTTACATCTAGACTTTTCTGGGCTTGTCTGGGGTGTAAGGGGAGCTACAGCTCTCCCTCCCGCCGCTAATAGCCTAGCATGCTGCGATCACCGTGGCCGCTATTAAACCATTAGATTACCGATGTCTAAGTTGACAGCAGTGTCTAAAGGATCTTATATCCATCCCTGGTGGTCTAGTGGGGGGGGGGGGGGGGGGGGGGAATCAGACTATTTTGGTGGAAATTATTTCATCTACCAGGACAAGTGGATTTTCTTGAGGGACAAGTAGATTGTGTTCTGCTTTAGTCCCTTGGACAAGTAGTTTTTTTTTTTTTTATTTCCACACCCCTGCCGAGACTCCGATGCAGATGTGAAACTAGCTTTAAAATGAAATATGTTTTTCAAAATGCTTTTACTTAAGTAAAAAAGGCCCTGGTAGCAACCAATTTAAGACCATGTTCAGTAAAATTGGCATTTTGTTGTAAAAAAAACATTTTTATGGTTTTAAAAATCTACATATTTTCTGGTTATAATGTGTTCTATTGTTCTCAATTGAAAATTGACTTCTTACAGTTAAAGAGTCTGTCTTCGGACCCCACTACACTGAAACAACTAACAGATTATAAAAATAGTTATCATTAATTCCCTCCTAATTTTACCTACAAATGACCTGGTCTATTTTTTTTTTTACCTGATTATTCATTGGAAAAATAAATGTGCCCCATTAATAGATTCTGAAAATAATTCTTAGTTACAGCACTATTGCTGACATTAAGTTTAAAAGGGCGTTGATGTCAGATTGGCGCTCATTTAAAAGGGGTTATCCAGGAATAGAACTAATTTCTAATTTCTTTCAAAAACAGCTCCATGTCTGTCTCCAGGTTGGGTGTGGTTTTACCACTTGGCTCCATTCATTTCAATGGAACTGAGCTGCAGAACCACACCAAATCTGGAGAGCAGTTTTTGAAAGAATGTAGCTGTGTTTTTCTATTCCTAGATAACCCCTTTAAAGAGCCTAATACAAGGCTGGACCACCATGCGGGGAGGGCTGTATGAACGTTAGCTGGATTGTGTTTCTATTATTTGTCGGCTGCAAATAACCCAACTACACAGGGAGATGAGCAGCCAAGGAGGCATGGCTTTTTAGCAGTTTAGCATTTGCTTTTTTGTCAGCTGATCACTGGCCCCATTACAGGACAATATCGGCCAATTCAACAGATAGTGACCCCCATATAGGGCCCTTATAAATTGAAGCAAATGGTCAGCTGTTATCTAGCTCTACTAAGGTCCCCAACCATTTGTCTCTTGTGAGACACATATATGTGTAATAGTTGGGATGTGGAGAAAGAAGAAATAAAGAAATTACAAATACCAGCAGTGTTTGGTGCATAGGATAGGTCTGCTAGAAAAAATTCAATTGGCAGTACATATGGTCATAATTCAGGAATCTGGCAAGTCACACAACATGTGGCTTCTAAGCAACTGGTTAGGAAGCACTAAGCTACACCATATGGTCCGAGAGGATGAAGTGTAACACAATGATTTACACCACCAGAGAGATCATGGCTGTGTCATGCAGCGCTCTAGCCAGCGTAGTTTTGACTGAAAGGGTCACTGAATATTCATAAAACTTTTAATATGTCTTAGGGACATCGTGATTGCCAGAATGAGCTGGAAGGAGTCTAAGCATGTTCTCTCTCAGCTCTGTGCCCCGTGACCAAGACGGACTCCCCATGTCGGTGTATAGGGCCATCTTGGTTGCATGCACAGACCACACATTTTTGCATTTGGTGGGGGTCTGAACACCAATAAAGCTTTACCCTAAAAAGAATTTCATTCATTGGGAACTTCTATAAATACAAATGGAAAATGGAGAAAGGACTACGGACGTTACCTGATCAGCGCCTGTTTTCTTGAGTTCTTCAATCTGCTTGTTCAGAGCTGTGACTTTGGCTTTAGCCTGAAGTTTCAGCTTTGCAAACTTAGCTTCTGAAGCTTCTCTCTCCACCTAGAACACAACACAGGCAAATGGTAGTAAATCCTATTAAAATATGTCTACATGTACTGTACACAGTATGTGTGAACATACCCTTAGACTGTCATTCTGAGTAATTTTTAGACACCATTAAAAACCATTGAAATGAATGGAGCAAGTGTAGTCTGTAGCACGTGCTCTCTGAAAGCTGGGGCCTGTTTCTGGAGATCACTGGAGGGGGGTCAATCAAATTGGCATTTTTTGTTGTTGTAGAAAACCTACATATTTTCTGGTTATAATGTGTTCCATTGTCGTGAATGGAAGATTGACTTCTTACAGTCTAAAGAGACTGTCTTGCTTACTACAGCTGAAACAACTAATTGATTATAAAAATAGTTGTCATCATTAAAGGGGTATTCCAGGGCAAAAAATTTTTTTTATATATCAACTGGCTCCAGAAAGTTAAACAGATTTGTAAATTACTTCTATTAAAAAAATCTTAATCCTTCCAATAGTTATTAGCTTCTGAAGTTGAATTGTTGTTTTCTGTCTAACTGCTCTCTGATGACTCACGTCCTGGGAGCTGTCCAGCTCCTATGGGGATATTCTCCCATCATGCACAGCTCCCGGGACGTGACATCATCATTGAGCAGTTAAACAGAAAACTTCAGAAGCTAATAACTATTGGAAGGATTAAGATTTTTTAATAGAAGTAATTTACTAATCTGTTTAACTTTCCGGAGCCAGTTGATATATATATATATAAAAAGGTTTTGCCTGGAATACCCCTTTAACTCCCTCCTAATCTTACCTGCAAATTACCTTGTCTATTTTTTTTCTTCTACCTGATTAGTTGATTCATTGGAAATATATATGTGCCAACTAATCAATTCTGAAAATAATTCTTAGTTACAGCACTATTGCTGATATTACGTTTAAAAGAGCGTTGATGTCAGATTGGCACTCAGCTCAGGTTGGGCAAAGACACAGAGTTTGGCTGTCCAGTAGGGATCGACCGATTATCGGTATGGCCGATATTATCGGCCGATAATCACGATTTTGGGCATTATCGGTATCAACAATTACGGTGGTGGTGGTGA
This sequence comes from Hyla sarda, assembly GCF_029499605.1. Lineage (NCBI taxonomy): Eukaryota > Metazoa > Chordata > Amphibia > Anura > Hylidae > Hyla > Hyla sarda. Next base: position 181,774,934 of record NC_079192.1, on the reverse strand, counting down.
TAGGACTCAGGAGCCCCGGAAAGGCAGGGGGAGAGAAGCGGTTGGCAGCGGCGGCGGCCTATGGCACCGCAAAAGCCACTGCAGTGCATTGATTTAAAGCGCCCGCTTTAAATCAATGATCTGCAGCGGAGTCGCAGGGAGATAATAGCCGATAACTTATACCGATATTCCGGTATAAGTTATCGGCTATCGGCCTTAACCTCCACCGATTATCGGCCCTAAAACGATATCGGTCGATCCCTATTGTCCAGGCATGACGGGAGTTGTAGTTTTGCAACAGCAAGAGGCACCTTGGTTGGGAAAGATTAGTCTAGGAGAATGGCTAGCCACAATGTACACAAAAATACATAAGGCTCAGTTTCCACTCCTTTCTGTATCCATATCAGAGGTACACATGGGAGTACGCCCTGACATAATCTGACGTCCAGAGACTCCCATAAACCCAAAAACAAAATTCCATCTGGCAAATACTGGGCAGGTACACATCTGTAAACCTTTTATTTCTCTGTATTTTTCTTTTTACAAAAAAAGTCAATGTCAACTGTAGGGTGTACAATAGCATACGGTTGGAGGCATAGATCAGTGTATACTCCTAGGGGGAGATTTATTAAAACGTGTCAAGAGGAAAAGTTTCCCAGTTGCCCACAGCAACCAATCAGATCGCTTCTTTCATTTTTAACAAGGCCTCTGCAAAATGAAAGAAGCGACCTGATTGGTTGCTATGGGCAACTGGGCAAATTTTCCTTTGCACAGGTTTTGATAAATCTCCCCCCTAGAGTATACCTTCAACGTACCTAGAAATAAAGTGTGCACTGAGCCAAAGCATGTAAAGGAACAGCACGCAACATACACCAATGACTAGCTAGAGTTAAAGTAGGACTGGTTGAACACACAGAACAACGCAGGCATTTTTTACTTGTCACATCAAACCAAGACAAGCTCCTGCTTTGGAAACAATGTGCTCCAGGATATGCAAACAGTGCAAAAAGGATATGATATGAGGAGAGATACGTGAGCAAAACAAAACTACACAAACGCTAACCATAGCTTTTCTTTGACAATATACTGGACACCACAATTCAGTAATAGCATGTGATACTTTAAAGGGAACCGGTCACCTGTTTTATGCATGCCCAAACCAGGGACAGCATGTAACAGGTGCAGGGACTGGGGTCCCGAAACCCTGTGATTTACTCTGAAATTCTGACTTTTGACACACTGACTTTTCTGAAAAATCAGGTTACAAAAAAAAAAAAAAACTAGACAGGATCCGGGTAAGTAGCCTTTGGGTGGTTTACAGTGGCTGTTCTCCACCCTGTCACCCCTGAGGTGCTTGTTCTAGTTATTGTTCAGGGTCTAAAACACACAGACCCCAACTGATAAAAACTTTGGACATAAAGGGGTTATCCAGGAAAAACCTTTTTATATATATCAACTGGCTCCAGAAAGTTAAACAGATTTGTAAATTACTTCTATTAAAAAATCTTAATCCTTTCAGTAATGAAGGTGTGTGTGTAAACAGTAAGCCCTGGTGCCTTGCTCTTTGCTTATTTCAACAGTTTCTGCTACCAGGTGGAAGGCTGCAATGGGTTAAAGGGTACTCCGGTGGAAATCTATTTATTTATTAAAGGGGTTATCCAGGGGAAAAAAAAAATTTTTTCATATCTATCTCAACTGGCTCCAGAAAGTTAAACAGATTTGTAAATTACTTCTATAAAAAAATCTTAATCCTTTCAGTACTTATGAGCTTCTGAAGTTAAGGTTGTTCTTTTCTGTCTAACTGCTCTCTGATGACACGTGTCTCGGGAAACGCCCAGTTTAGAAGATGTTTGCTATGGGGATTTGCTTCTAAACTGGGCGTTTCCCGAGACAGGTGTCATCAGAGAGGATTTAGACAGAAAAATACAACCTTAACTTCAGAAGCTCATAAGTACTGAAAGGATTAAGATTTTTTACTTCGGCTGTCCAGGCATGCTGGGAATTGTAGTTTTGCAACAGCTGGAGGCACCCTGGTTGGGAAACACCATCCTAGCCATTTAGGTTGGATTGACAAGCGGGTGCCAGGCTTTGCATTAAGCCTGGGTGGCTGGATGGAGTGTGGAGGCAGCATGACTACATGCCACTGTGGCCCCACCCCCATACCTACTTACCGGACACAGGGATCGGGGATTTAAAAAGTTGATCATTTTGAAAATGCCAAGCCACATGAGACTTGTGGGCACAGTTATTTTTCACGACTCTCCTTTCAAAATGTCACGATACAATTTAGTGTCATTATATAGTGATATTCCTCACATAGGTCTGTACCTTAATCTGGCTTTCCTTCTGCTGAAGTTCTGTATCCTTGCATTGTAACTCTGCATCCTTATGCTGAATCAGATCTTTTAGCTGCGCCACCAATTGCTCATAATGCGCCAATCTTTCCATCTGGTCCTCTGACATTCCCTCTCCAATTCCAGATTCTGGTCCAGGGTCCTGTACATAGAAGAAAACAATATCAATGGAATGCACATGATATTCTGGATCAGAACGGCTAACAATTCAAGTCATAGCATTTCAGTCATTTCTGCAAACAGAAACCACCATTATTAGATGTTTTCGTGTAATTTAAAGGGGTTGTCTGCAAGTTCGACACAGTAACTGCGGTAAGTCAATTAATACATTTCCTGAGCACTGCTTGTAGTCCTTCATGTTTAAAGGGGTATTCCGGTGGAAAATTTTTTATTTTTTTTTTTTTAAATCAACTGGTGTCATAAAGTTAAACAGATTTGTAAATCACTTCTATTAAAAAAATCTTAATCCTTCCAGTACTTATTAGCTGCTGAATACTACAGAAGAAATTATTTTCTCTGCTGACATCTCTGTCCATTTTAAGAACTGTCCAGCGTAGGAGAAAATCCCCATAGCAAACATATGCTGCTCTGGTCAGTTCCTAAAATGGACAGAGATGTCAGCAGAGAGCACTGTGCTCATGATGTCAGCAGAGATCTCTTTGTTCCAAAAAGAAAAGTTTCCTCTGTAGTATTCAGCAGCGAATAAGTACTGTGAGGATTACGATTTTTTTAATAGAGGTAATTTACAAATCTGTTTAACTTTCTGGCACCAGTTGATTTAAAGGGGTTATCCAGGAAAAAAAACTTTTTTTTCTCTCATATCTATCTCAACTGGCTCCAGAAAGTTAAACAGATTTGTAAATTACTTCTATTAAAAAATCTTAATCCTTTCAGTACTTATGAGCTTCTGAAGTTAAGGTTGTTCTTTTCTGTCTAAGTGCTCTCTGATGACATGTGTCTCGGGAACCACCCAGTTTAGAAGAGGTTTGCTATGGGGATTTGCTTCTAAATTGGACGGTTCCCGAGACAGGTGTCATCAGAGAGCACTTAGACAGAAAAGAACAACCTTAACTTCAGAAGCTCATAAGTACTGAAAGGATTAAGATTTTTTTATAGAAGTAATTTACAAATCTGTTTAACTTTCTGGAGCCAGTTGAGATAGATATGAAAAAAAAAAATTTTTTCTCTGGATAACCCCTTTAATAAATAAATAGATTTCCACCGGAGTACCCTTTAACCCATTGCAGCCTTCCACCTGGTAGCAGAAACTGTTGAAATAAGCAAAGAGCAAGGCACCAGGGCTTACTGTTTACACACACACCTTCATAAATATGACACAACAAAAAGGTTACTCACCTGTAAAATCCCCCACCACTCCAATGCTGATGCAGTTGACCCCAACAGTCTTGGTTTCATGTTCTTGCAGTGATGCAAACATACAAGCAAGTACAGCACGAGTCCACCGAGGCCAGTAGCTGTCTACAGCGGTCAAGCAGATGTACATTATGGGGGAGATTTATCAAAACCTGTCCAGAGGAAAAGTTGCTGAGTTGCCCATAGCAACCAATCAGATCACTTCTTTCATTGTTCACAGGCCTTTTCAAAATGAAAGAAGCGATGTGATTGGTTGCAACTCAGCAACTTTTCCTCTGGGCAGAGTTGGACAAATCTCCCCCCTATGTCATTAAACAAAGATGCATTGGTGCTGCAGTGGTGGAAGACTTCACAGGTGTTTTTTTTTTTGTTTTTCCTCAATAAAGTCATTTACTACAATCTTCTTAAAGTGTTCTTGTCACATGGAAAAACTTTTGACATGTGGTTCAGACATCGCACGGAGCCTTAGTCCTGACATCTGCCGCCATTGTGAGTTACAGCTGGGTGAAGTGCAAGGCAGCACTACTCCCCAGGCAGTGAAGGGTGCTGCTGAGCACTTCACAGGGTTATAACTTGCGATTGCGGTAGGTCTCAAAAGTGAGTCCCGATACTAGGGATTGACCGATTATCGGTACGGCCGATATTATCGGCCGATAATCACGATTTTGGGCATTATCGGTATCAGCAATTACCTTGCCGATAATGCCCCGCCCCCACCGCAGTGTAATTTGATTCTGTACACTAGGTATTGTTTTTTCTGCCACATATATGGTTTACACATGGGGTTTGGGCTTTAGACTTACTCAGCAGTGTTATCTGACCACCATTTATATACATGTGCCCTCTTGTGGGTGCTTATATCCTTCCCTCATGTTTTTGTAGGAGGTTGTTCTGGTTAGAGCAATTTTAATTGTACTGTGTGTTTTATATATCATTTGCTAATAAAGATGAATACAGTGGTCCCTTAAGTTACAATATTAATTGGTTCCCGGACGACCATTGTATGTTGAGACCAGAACTCTATGGAAACCTGGTAATTGGTTCTGAAGCCACCAAAGATAAGAAAAAGTGAGGATTAAATAGAAATAAGTAGATAACTGATATAGATAAAGCAAATCCTAACATAAAAAAGTAAGAAATAACTGCTGGGAGCTGTAAATCACTGTCTATGTCAGTGTTTCCCATCCAGGGTGCCCCCAGCTGTTGCAAAACTACAACTCCCAGCATGCCTGGACAGCCAAAGGCTGTCAAGGCATGCTGGGAGTTGTAGTTTTGCAACAGTTGGAGGCACCCTGGATGGGAAATACTAGTCTATATAGAGGACAGGAGCTTCTTCAGGGTCCTGTACAGTACACGCAAAATGTAGCTGCCCTTACCTGTGTCCAAAAGGAGCAGCTAACCGTGGCATAGGTAAAGAGTAATACAGAACATGTAGTACCTCCCTGTATTGTAGGGAGGCGCTACCAGTCAGTCAGTGCATGCACTTCAGTAGTGCAGGTGTAAATGTCTATTCTAATTGGTCAGTTCTTCTGGCCATTGACATGTTTCGCAGATCTGGACTGTCATAGCATTGTATGTTGAGTCTGGTTTCAAGTTACAACGGTCCAGAAAAGACCATTGTATGTTGAAACTATTGTATGTTGAGACCATTGTAAGTTGAGGGATCACTGTATTTTATACAGAATATTGTTACTGATAGGTGTGCACTGCACTTTAGTATATCTGTTTTTTTTTTCTCCTTTTGTTTTGTATATAGCTATTGAGATACACTGCTTTGCACCTCTGATATAGAGGTTGAGCCCCCGTGTTTTTGTGTTTTGTATATACAAAAGAGAGACTTTATGGAAAGTGTCCATAAACCTGATAGCCATAATGACATGCACAATATACTAACAGGAACAAGTAATGAAGGTCAACAAGTAGGGATCGACGATTATCGGTATGGCCGATATTATCGGCCGATAATCACGATTTTGGGCATTATAGGTATCAGCAATTACCTTGCCGATAAGCCGATAATGCCCCGCTTCCGCATCACCCCCCCCCCCCCGACCCGCATCGCACCCCCCACCGTAGTGCTGGGTGGTATACCGGTATGAACCGGATACCGTTTTTTTTTCTCCCACGGTATGGATTTTTGCCCATACCGCTATACCGGTCGGGCCCGTCCCCAACCCTCCGAGTCAATAAAAAAAAATTTAACTTACCCGTAATGGTGGTGGTCCGGGCCATCCATCCTTCCTGTAGTGTCTGGCGCCATTCCGGGTGAACCGGTCCGGGCTTTCCTTCTCCGGGGGTGCTCTTCTCCACTCTGGGCAGGCTCCGGCCTAGTACGCTGCATAGACGCCGCTACGCCGTGACGTCAGGTGCGTCGCTGCGCACGGGCGTCACTGCGCAGTGGCGTCTATGCTGCGTTACTAGGCCGGAGCCTGCCCGAAGTGGAGAAGAGCACCCCCGGAGAAGAAGGACAGCCCGGACCGGTTCACCCTCCACCCGGAATGCCGCCGGACACTACAGGAAGGATGGATGGCCCAGACCACCCGGACAGGTAGGGGGAGAGAAGCGGGTGGTGGCGGCGGCGGCGGCGGCCTATGGCACTGCAAAAGCCACTGCAGTGCATTGATTTAAAGCGCCCGCTTTAAATCAATGATCTGCAGCGGTGTCGCGGGGGGATAAATAGCCGATAACGTATATTGGAATATCGGTATAAGTTATCGGCTATCGGCCCTAACCTCCACCGATTATCGGTATCGGCCCTAAAAAAACGATATCGGTCGATCCCTAGTAAGAAGCGCCGATCTATAGTATGAAAAGGCTATGAACATTCGTTTTCTTTTAACCTTGAAACTGCCGGGATGACTATGAACTACTTTGATTAGGTCATGTTCACACTGCGTCACATTTCGTTTAACGTTTTAAGCAGGAAAAAAAATAATCAGATTAATTAATAGATACTTGTGCAGACGTAGACAGCAAAATCAGTTTCCCATTGTCTTACATTAAGTGCAAGGAATACTTTTTTATTTTTAGTCCCACACGTAACAGTGGTTGACAAGTAGTCAGTGTATACCCAGCCTTACTCAAAACCCCTTCACTGGAGCAGAATATACCAAGTAGACCAACAATATTAACAAGCCACGTCAGCAGGTGCACATTGTAATTTTTATGTCACACATCTTGACTATTTTAGATATAACTTACAATGTCTCTTGCGTTTTCAGATCCTTCGCCATCACCAGAAAGCTCATGAAGGACTGTGTTGGCAATGCCAGAAAGACGGCTAAACATTCCGAGCTGAATCCAGCCTAAAATACAAGAACAACACCATAAGTCACTTATACATGTAAGTCCCACATTCATTCTGGTGACATTACCACGATCCACAAGAGCCATCACTTAGGTTTTTCAGAGTCTTTAACGGTGAAAGTTACCAGTAATGTTGTCCTACATCTCTTCTCTTGCACTATTTAATAACTTTTCTGGCGGAATTCTGCACGGACATTCTGCCATGTGAACTTATCTTTAAAGGGAATCTCTCAGCTGTATTTGCTGAAAAACACAGTTTCTGATAAAATTGCCTTTTTATTTCTCAGCCAAGTGTCAAGAAGGCGGAGCAGAGCTGCTTAATTAAGTGCCACTTCCCGGCACAAAATTTTTGCCCATTTAAGCTTATTTTAAGGCTATAGGTGAAATACCGTAGCTACACATTTGCCATATCCGAATAATCCGGTAACAACATATAAGGTATAGTGTACCTGTCATTAACATAAACTTTTTATATAAATGTAGATAATACCCTTATATGTATATTTGCAATATACATTGGTTACAAAATAGGGAAACAAGTATACACATTTAACCATGGTACATTACAAATATACATATAATGGTATGCAGTCACACCCCCCTCCCATAGGCTTGCATTGAGGAGGCGGAGCCGGGATGTCACAACACTCCGGCCCATGTATTGTGAGTCATCAGACACAGAGCAAACTTTACTCCGTGCAGCTGATGACAGGGGTGCTGCAGGAGAGATCGCAGCGGGACCCCCACGATCAGACCTCTTATCCCCTATCCTTTGGATAGGGGATAAGATGTCTAGGGGCAGAGTACCCCTTTAAGCAGCTCAGGTCTCCGCCTTCTTGACACTTGGCCGAGAACAATAAAAAGTGATTTTATAGGTTTACTACGAGTAAGGCTCCTTTCCCACTACCGTTTTCGCCCGGTAGGTGGCGTATGATAGGAAGATAGCGGGAGAAAAATTTGTGCATGATAACGGAAAAGAAAAAGAGCCCTTAACGTCCGATTGTAACAGAGCAACTTTCACAGTGTGAAAGAAGCCTAAAGACTTTATGTACAGTGGATATAAAAAGCCTACACAACCCTGTTAAAATGCCAAATTCTTGTGATGTTAAAGAATGAGACAAAGATTCCCCCCCCCCCCCCTCCCCTCCCTTTGCCCCAAGCTCCTCATTATCATATCCAGAAGACCGGGGATTACTGAAGGGCAGAGCCACGGACAGTAGATCAGTATGGTTTCCGTCAGTGTTACCTGAACTATAACCATGTACCAACAGGTTAGTGTGGTGAGAATGATGACAGAGTCCATTTCAATTATGTCAGATGTGTAATGATCTCTATTTAACATGAGTTTAATTCTGAACGCAGCCACATCCCTAGTTGTAGGAGGGCGTGCACACTTCTGCAACCTGGTTATTTTTTTTTTCCTCCTTAAAAATGTCAGTTTGTTTGCAATTGAATTGTACATTTGGGGGAGGGTCACAAGTAACGTATATGCTGCATATTTTCCTACCCAATTAAAGGGGTACTCCGGTGGAAAACGTATTTTTATTTTTTTTAAATCAACTGTTGCCAGAAAGTTAAACAAATTTGTAAAATTACTTCTATTAAAAAAATCTTAATAATTCCAGCACTTATTAACTGCTGAATACTACAGAGGAAAGTCTTTTCTTTTTGGAACACAGTGCTCTCTGCTGACATCATGACCATGGTGCTCTCTGCTGACATCATGACCATAGTGCTCTCTGCTGACATCATGACCATAGTGCTCTCTGCTGACATCATGACCATAGTGCTCTCTGCTGACATCTATGTCAATTTTATGAACTGTCCAGAGCAGCATATGTTTGCTATGGGGATTTTCTCCTGTTCTGGACTGTTCTTAAAATGGACAAAAATGTCAGCAGAGAGCACTGTGCTCGTGATTCAGCAGAAAGCTCTGTGTTCCAAAAAGAGAAGAATTTCCTCTGAAGTATTCAGCAGCTAATAAGTACTGGAAGGATAAAGATTTTTTAATAGAAGTAATTTACAAATCTGTTTAACTTTCTGGCACCAGTTGACTTAAAGGAGAACTCCAGAATATAAAAAGTGTCCCCCATACTGCCGGCAGTAAAAAAATAAAGTTTTACATACCTTCCTCCGCTCCCCCGGGACCTCCGGTAACCGGCTCCGGTATCCGCCACGATCCTCTTCCTGGTTGCCAGTGGTCGGTGAGTCATACTGCGCTCAGCCAATCACCGGCCGCAGTGAAGTCCTGACTCGGCCAGTGATAGGCTGAGCGGCAGTGTGAGAACGCTTCAAGACACAAATTCTTCACTACACCGGCACCTGCTGCCGGGGCCGAAAATGTCACATTGCCGCTCAGCCTATCGCCGGCCGAGTCGGGACTTCACTGCGGGCGGTGATTGGTTGAGTGCAGTATGACTCGCCGACCACCGGCAACCAGGAAGAGGATCACGGTGGAGACCGGAGCCGGTTACCGGAGGCCCCAGGGTAGCGGAGGAAGGTATGTACATCTTTATTTTTTTTACCGCCGGCAGTATGGGGGACAATTTTTATATTCTGGAGTTCTCCTTTAAAAAATAAAAAAAGTTTTCCACTGGAGTACCCCTTTAAATCAATATGCAGCATAATCAACTATAGAAGCTGAAAGCCACACATTTTAGGGCAGAGATTGTCGCCTAACAGGACTGTCCATCACAGATTGCTACAATGTGGGGGTCCCCTTAAAGCAATATTTCCCAACCAGTGTGCCTACAGCTTGATAAGATAAAGACAACATGAAACAGCTGGAACAAAATTAAGAAGAAATTATTATTAATTAATTAGGCTGTTGCAAAACTACAACTCCCAGCATGCAGAGACAGTAAAACTTAACACGTGCGTATGTATGTTCTAGGATCTTCCAAATGGCTGGATATTTAGCTGGAACTTGGTACACGTCACTTTTATGACCCTAACCCATATAAGGGTGGGGAGGTTTTGTCTGAAGCCCCATGCAAGTCTATGGGACTTCCAGTACATCTCCTGATCACGTTACTCTGGGGCTGCAGAGATTGCCCGGGACTTCTAAACAACCAGACGACTGTCCAGCAGGCAGGTGCAGAGAATAGTTTGTGTGAGGGACGGGACACGAGGACGGGAGCGTTGCCTTTTCTCTCCCACAAGGTTTAGGTAGGAAGATTGGGCAATGCAATGCACCGGGTACTCTGCTAGTATTACTATAAGCAAAGTATAACCTTCTATGGATTAAGTCACAGTTTCCCTTCCAGGGTGCCTCCAGCTGTTTCAAAACTACAACTCCCAGCATGCCTGGACAGCCGAAGGCTGTCCAGGCATGCTGGGAGTTGTAGTTTTGAAGCAGCTGGAGGCACCCTGGTAGGGAAACAGAGGTCACTTATAGAGACTACATCTAAATAGTACTGGGCACAAGGTAACAGTTAGAGATGAGCGAATTTACAGTAAATTCGATTTGTCACAAACTTCTCGGCTCGGCAGTTGATGACTTATCCTGCATAAATTAGTTCAGCCTTCAGGTTCTCTGGTGGGCTGGAAAAGGTGGATACAGTCCTAGGAAAGAGTCTCCAAGGACTGTACCCACCTTTTCCAGCCCACAGGAGCACCTGAAAGCTGAACTAATTTATGCAGGATAAGTCATCAACTGCCGAGCCGAGAAGTTTGTGACGAATCGAATTTACTGTAAGTTCGCTCATCTCTAGTAACAGTGCCCGATGCTGGAAAAGAGATGGCACAAAGACACAACATGACGCCTGTAACTACACATGTGACGATACACTATTCAGATTTCAGGGATGATAACAGTTTTGGGATGTAAGATGCGGATGATAATACAGGGGGGACAATATTCTCATCTGGTGATCCACTGAACTGATGGGGGTAGTAGTACCATGCACACTAATATCATCACTGGGCTAGATTCATGCACTGCCATGTAAGTAAGTGGGCAGGAAAGGCAGGTATGTGTTTAGTGGTAAGTGCAGGAAGAGTTAATAAGCCCCTCTATGTAATGTATACAGGTGAAGGAAGAACAGGCTTGTGCCAGCCCTAGATAGAAGCTGTGCCCTCCCTGGCATTACCTCTCCCTGGATCACCCTGGACGTGTGCCCGTGTACCCCACTATGCCTCGTCGGGGGATTTCTCGTGTTCGCCTCAGATCACACAGACTTCTTCCCGTATCCCTGATTTACAGACTCCGCCCCCGGCCACATCAGCAACACAGCACTTCCGGATGACCAGAGAGACTCCGCCTCCTTTCAAAAGTGTTCACCAATGAGCGTGGAGCTCCTCGGCTAGCCCCGCCCAGTAGGTGTGCGATGCTTTGGGTCATCAGCCAATGGAATCTGTTTAATATTGTCCCTGCCCCACTGCCGCATTCAGGGCTAATCAGAAGACAGCGGCGGATGTTAAGACAATGACGTCACGCCCTAAGCCGCTTCCTAGGAGAAGGCATGTTTGTGGGCGTGAACTATCCCAGGCCAATCGCTGACAGGGACGCATGCGCTGTAGGGGGATGCCGGACACTTACTGGTTTGTAGGCTGGGAAGCTTGGACTAAGCAAACAGCACATAGTATGTTTATATGTGTGGACGAGTGAATTCGTCATCACATAATAACCGACCTGTATAAATGCCCCCCTCCCCTCCAAGAGGGGCTGGTACCAAGTTATCATGGAGCAGAATGGTGGCAGCAGTGTGTGCAGGGGGAATAGCAGAGCTCACATGCTCTTAGCACAGAGGTGGAGTTTTACAACAGCTGGAGGCACCCAGGGTGGGAAACATTGCATTACATTCCCAGCGGCCGGACCCCCTGCGATCAGACATCTTGTCCCCTATCCATTGGAGTACCTTAAAGGGGTACTCTGCTGGAAAAAATTTTTTTTAAATCAACTGGTGCCAGAAAGTTAAACAGATTTGTAAATTACTTCTACTTCAAAATCTTATTCCTTTCAGTACTTATCAGCTGCTGTATACTACAGAGGAAGTTCTTTTCTGTCTAGCCACAGGGTGATATCCTGGGTTAAATGGGCACTGTCATCAACATTTTTTTTGTATGTTGTAGTACTTCTGTATTATAACATATCTCTAATAAAGATTCATTATTATTATTTTTTTGTTGTTGCTTAAAATGGTTTAATTTACATTTGAAAAGCGGCCACTAGGGGTCTCCCTCCTAGTGGCCGGCTGCAGTCGGCCATGACGTCACGAGTGAATTAGGACCAATGCCGGCCGGGCAATTGGTCCTAATTCAGTCTGCCTGTGCTTGCTCCCTGCCTGTAAATCAGACAGGCAGACGGGAGCGAGCGCAGTGAAGGCCGGGGCTGTGCGCATTGGCTCCCTGGATTTGTGCGCAGCCCTCCCCCGGCATGAAAAGTGAAATGGAGACACTATATCAGTGCTGCGCTGAGGCTCCATTAGTACAGTCCCGGGTCTCGGCAGTTGTATGTTGCACGGCAGGCTACTCCTATACTCCTTCTCCCTGGATAACACTTGTACTGCTAAACAGGGAGGAGGAGACCCCGGAGCAGCCTGCCGTGCTATTTGCTGTTCATCTATGCGTGTTCCCGACAGGAGCGCAGCATAGATGAAGTGAGGGCGGAAGTCGGCGCCCAGCAGGCGTCAGTGACGTCGCGCCTGCTGGGGAAGTCGGCTTCCGACAGAGGAAAACAGAAGAGCCCAAAAAGTCTCATTTGCAAGGTATAACAGAATTTTTAAAAGGCAGGGAGAGGGTTAGGGATAGATAACCAATAGGTAGGGACAGAAAAAAAACTGATTGTGGGAGCTACTCTTTAATCTATTACAGTATGCAGTGCCAAAAGCCTACCTTACTTATTTTCCACTGTTGTCTTGTTTGAATTAATCTACACACCCATATGAGGGCTTGTTGTTTGCCCAACCAATTTTACTTTGTAATGATGCCTTTCATTTTACCAAAAAATGTTACAGCACAGCCAAAAAATTATTTGGGGAGGATATTGTAAAGAAAACAGTAATTTTGCAGCTTCCTGGGGGCTTTGTTTGGTGTCCCAGTAAATAATGTGTTCCTGTCTGGTATATATTGCCAGAAAGAAAGAAACTTCTGAGGTGATCTTGAGGAGACCTCTAAAATCTCCAGCCACAAAATTCTCAAGAACCCAATCGCACAGGTACCGTTCCAAGCCTGGTGATAAGCTAGAAGGTCCTGGGGAATATTTTTCAGTCAGTCTAAAGTCAGCACAGGTTGTCTTAATCCAAGTTCCAGTCAATTCAAGTACAAGTCAGTCAAGTCAAGTAGCAAGTCTCAGCGTGTCTCTGCATTCTCCTTTACTCTGACCTGCTTTGTAAAGGACTTTACCAGCTGTTCCTAACCTCGTAAAGACACATTTTCTCCGTAACCTTGCATCTTTGGGTATTTCAACGCACCAGCATCTGGCCCAGGAGGATCTCGCTAACCTTGAAACATGGAGGTCAACACTACCCTGGCATCACGAACTGTAAGTTTTTAAAGGCACACCACACATGTAGTTAGCCCAGGGCCAGTACTGCCAGGCCTTCCACAAGTAGCATTTCACGAGTGGCGCTTCACATTTGTTTTTACAGTAAAAATGACATGTTCTCTTTATTTTGTGGGTCATTCCAATTAAAATGATTCCCATGTTTATATGGTTTACAAATATTGTACTATTTTTTTTTAAATAAATATCTTTTCGATTTCCCTATCTTGACCCCTGTTATTTTTTTATTTTTCCGTATACGGGCCTGTATGAGTGCTCATTCTTTGTACAGTGATCTGTGATGGTCTTTATTGGTTCCAATTTTGGGCATACGTGACTTTTACTAATTTATATTCTTTTATTATTACGCCGTTCACCGTACGAAATTATTATAACTATATTTTATCAGTTTGGACATTTCCGCAGGCGTCGATACCAAATAGGTTTAATTTTGTTTCTTTAAATGGATGATTCAAATGTTTTTATGCTATGCAATGGGATTAGCACACTGATTAGTGATATAGATGATCCCTTGTACAGCCTGCCAGACGGCAGACCATACAAGTGAATGGCAGCAGGTCATGCCGTGTGTGGTCTGGTGAGTTTCAGAGACCTGCTAATGCCTTAGATGCCGTGATCATTTGAAAGATTAAAGGGGTACTCCGGTGGAAAACCTTTTTTTTTTTTTTAATCAACTGGTGCCAGAAAGGTAAACAGATTAGTAAATTAGGGTAGAAAACAGACATGGCGCACATCTACAATCTTGTATAATGATCTGATTGCTTCTCAGCGTAATATCAAAAACTAACAGGTTGTTAGTATACATTTTTGATCAAAAAGTACAAGCCCACTCGCTACGTCAAGGCCACCTATTCAGAGTGGGTCCCTAACATCCCTAGCATAAAATGGCGTAGCACTGGGCGGCGACCACCACCGCCGCGACACCAGTGCCCACGGGGGGGGGACGACCCACTGGCAGAGCGGCCCCAGTGCCACTCAAACCAGTCTATGGGCCGCACCCGTCCGCAGACACAGCGCCACGGCAGCAACGGACGCCGCCCATTTTATGCAGTAACAGTCTGGCTCTTGGGTTAGGCTGGAGTTTCCAAATGATCCTCAAAACAGTTCTATTTTCACAAGTAAAAAAAAAAAAAACTAAGAAAGTTATAGGGGTTCATAACAGGGCAATTTTGATAAAAAAAAAAACTTATTTTATTTTTGTAAATCATAAAAAGCCTAAATAAATTGTGTATGGTTGTATTCATACTGACCTGAAGAATCGAGATAACATGTCAGTTTGACCGCAAGATGAATGGCTTCATAAAGAAACTTGCATTTTTTCAGCCAATCGGTGACTTAGGCGGGACACCACTGCAACCAATGTTTTGGTACGTCTCGGAAGCAGTGGCCAGAGTGTTCACAGAAAAACTTCACAGGAGGACTACTAAGAGAACAAAGTAGGCAGGTATGTGTTTTTTTTTTCTCGTTGTGGCCCCAGCATAATGGAGAGAGAGAGAATTTTTAATACCTGGATAACCTCATTAAAGGGTTATGTGAAAAGAAATCTGCCTCATAATGATGTATAACTAAGGAGATCATATGAGGGTGCTTGCATTTAGATTTTACATATAAGTAATTCCAAAACTCTATTCCCAGCATTTTATATTCATTATTCAGTTTGCAGAGAAAATCACATTAATATCACTCTGTTCCTAAAGTCAAGAAACAAGATGTAACTCTTCTCAGTAATGCGACCCAGAACTACCGTTTAAAAGGCAGCCATGCTAACCACACTATGAGGGGAATTTAGCAAACTGCTTTTTCGCCCAAATTTGTCGCATAAAAGTCGCAGACTGGCCCTGTGCAACATTTTCTGTGTTTAGAACGTGATTTATCATGTGCGACTTTTTGGAAATGTCGCAGAAATATCACACAGGCCAGATTTAGAAGTTATCACAGGGCAGGTCAACCCTGCTCTATGCGACAATTGTATAAAGGTCTCTTCGACATTTGATATAATTGCATAATAAAGTGCATCAAGTTTATAGACTATGAACTTGATGCACTTTATTATGCACTGTGGAATGTTAACACTACATATACTTTTTAGTATACTTGAACTATTTAGCACTGTGATTGGACAATTTGGACAACCTATATATACTGTGTAGATAGTTTTTTTTATATATATGGATATTGTATACACTATTTGGACAAAAGTATTAAGAGTTTTATTCAGTCCCATGGCCACATATGTATATAATCCAAGCCCTATCGATGCGGTCTGTCTTGGTTTTGGGGGTGTTAAGCTTTATAAATATATGAGGTCACACAAGGGGGCATCAAATATATGAGGGGGTACAGGGTGGCATTTTTTATTTCTGAGGGCCCCAGGGGAGGCATTATTTATATATGAGGGGCACTATTTATATATGAGGGGCACTACTAATATCGGGGGGGGGGGGGGGGGTTATAAATTTAACAGGGGACACAATTAATATGGAGTATACTCTGCAGAGACAAGTCACATTTAGGAGTAGTCATCATTTTTCCTTTGGGGTGGGAGCAGTCATGACATGCCTTGGGGCCCATGCAGAGACTTTTTAAGGAGATGTGGTAGTAGAAAATACCCAGGTTCCCACACTATTGCATTTTTCATGATTTATGGGATGTGTGTCTATGCACATCATGAGAGGGATTTACTCAAACCGGTGTTTCATATTCCGATCTTATGTAAACATCTACCCGTTTGCTACGTTGGATTTACTGAGAGGTGCCCATGCCTGTGTTGCAGCCTCAGAAATCTAAACCTGCTCAGCACTGGTGCAGATTTCAATTACAAATGTTCCTGTTTATAGGTGTATATTATATTAAATTAGGAGCAGGGAGTTTTGAGCCCTTTTGCACAAAGCCACACTCCTTTCTGCCTATTCGGAGAGCGCGGTGACCTGCAAAAAGGTCCAAACTTTTTTTTTTTTAATGAACCTAGGGTTTGTTTCAAAACTTGCACCTGACACAGCCATCAATAATTACCTCCCTGGTGTCAATCTATGCTTGACATTGTATTCATAACTCTCCAATATGTCTGTCAGTTCATTATTAGCTTTCCCCTCACTAGTTAAATTGCAGCTGAGAACTTAGCTGAGAACTTAGATGGTACAAAAGTACCACTATAATCCTCATAGTTATATGTGATGATGCATATGGGGGTTTGAGGGTGTCCAACAGGTCTGGAACTCCAGGTACCATACCATTTTATTTATTTATGTTTATCACTTTTATCTAAGCTCACGTTTAACTCACTTTTAAGTAATAAATACACAATCACTATAGATGACTGTCTGTAAACCTGACGTGACCTTTTCCTAGTGATACTAAGTTGTCCTATGAGCATTTAACATTATCTCTAAATATTATATTCATTTAAAAAGTATATAAATATAAGGGTGATTGATTGAACATAGAACAAGAAGAAACTGACTTAATAACCAAATATTTACAGCTAAGCAATTTCCTTCTGTGGCTCTAATACTTTGTACAGTATACAGAGAGGAATCTTAGCCCCAATGCAAAAATCTGTAACAGGCCCTCAACTATAAAGCTTTTTTGATAGTACTATTCCCCTTATATTGAGAAGACACAATATGAACCCTATTAGATTCATAGGTATGGGTGCAACACCTCCCTCTGCACCCTCTTTAATTACACCCCTGCTGGTATTGTCCTTTAGACAGAATCATCCCCCCACAAATGTTATTTATAATTAGAGTTGAGTGAACTTTTGAAAAGGTTGGTTCGCCGGCAATGGAACCGGCAATGAAATAAGCCTCTAAACACATTTATAACACTGCCTAACACCTCTAACACTATAAGGAATGTATGCAAGTAGTTTTAAGATGTTTTTAGGGCTCAGTTATGGTGACATGCAGTAACCCATGGTAACTATTACAACTTGCCCATTTTAGAACTATTCACACCAAAATAACGCGGCATAAAGTATCCCTGGTTGTTGGTAGATGCCTGCCGGTGTTAATATGCACATGGAGGCATGGGAAAACGCAGCAGCTTTTTCCATATGTGCCAAAAATTTACCATTTTCTGGGAGTAGCAAGAGGTTCTCAGTCTACACCCTGTTCCAAATTATTATGCAAATTATATTTTTCTCATTTACCTAAATAATTGATGTAAATAACAGTCAGCATAATTCTCATGTTATTAACTATAAAGAGTACGATTCAAATTTTATTGAACAAACCTCCTAATGATAACAGTATTTTTTTAAACATTAGAACAGGGTGGCCGTCCACCAACCATCCACTACTCCATCCATCTGGATCATCAAGGGGAGCACGGCACTCATCAGTGAACAGGACTGTTTGAAAATTAGTCTTCATGTATTTCTCTGCCCAATGCAGCAGCTTTTGCTTGTGAGCATTGGTTAGTGGTCGGCGAATAGAAGGTTTATTCACAGTTGCAAGACTCTGAAGGACTCTACACCTTGATGTCCATGGGACTCCAGAGGCACCAGAAGCTTCAAATATCTGTTTGCCGTAAAGGTAAAACCCAGTGAGCATTTACACCCCACTGGCATTTGACAGATCTTTGGAACAGGGGGCTGTGCAAAAGAAAAATTTTATTTTTCATTTTCACGGACCACTGTTTCAAAAATCTGTCAGACACCTGTAGGGTGTAAATGCTCACTGCACCCCTTATTACATTCCGTGAGGGGTGTAGTTTCCAAAATGGGGTCACATGTGGGGGGGGTCCACTGTTCTGGCACCATGGGGGCTTTGTAAACACACATGGCCTTCAATTCTGGACACATTCTCTCTCTAAAAACTCAATGGCGCTCCTTCTCTTCTGAGCATTGTAGTTCGCCCACAGAGCACTTTACATCCACATATGGGATATTTCCATACTCAGAAGTAATGGAGTTACAAATTTTGTGGGGCTTTTTTCCTTAAAAAATTTAGGGTAACACCAGCATTTTAATAGAATTTTAACATTTTTTATTTTCACATCCAATTTTAATGAAAATTCGTCAAACACCTGTGGGGTGTTAAGGCTCACTATACCCCTTGTTTCGTTCCGTGAGGTGTGTAATTTCCAAAATGGGGTCACATGTCGGTATTTATATTTTTGCATTTATGTCAGAACCGCTGTAAAATCAGCCACGCCTGTGCAAATCACCAATTTAGGCCTCAAATGTAGATAGTGCGC
The DNA here is from genome assembly GCF_029499605.1 of Hyla sarda. Classification (NCBI taxonomy): domain Eukaryota; kingdom Metazoa; phylum Chordata; class Amphibia; order Anura; family Hylidae; genus Hyla; species Hyla sarda. Next base: position 181,756,217 of record NC_079192.1, on the reverse strand, counting down.
TCTCACTCCTGAGCCTGGTTGTGCGCCCGCAGAGCATTTTACGTCCACATATGGGGTATTTCCGCAAGAAATTGCGTTCCAAATTTTGGAAGTCTTTTTTTTCCTTTTACCTCTTGTGAAAATGAAAAGTATGGGCAGGGGCGGACTGACAACACTCAGGGCCCCCGGACCAAATAAAGCAAGGGCCCCCTGCAAGACTCCGCCCTGGCCATGCCCCCATTGCACCCAAATCCCTCCTCATGTCTCACCCCATCACACAAAATATTATACTTATACATTACACTAATGGGTCGTTAGTGTACTTGATGATCATGAAGTACAAGCCTGCTAGCCCCATCACGGCCACCTGTACGTAGCGGGTCCCAAACATCCCTAGCACAAAAGAAGGGGTGGGGGGGCAATTATAAAATTCTACATACTCTATATGCCACCAGGATTTAACAGTGCCGGACACTGTCCCTCCTAGATATAACAGGGCTGCACACTGTGCTACCAATAATAATAGTAGAGAAGTAATTCCAGCACTTACAATATATTTATTGTAGCTTATTGCATATCCTTGAACATATGGTGAGTGCTGGGATTACTTCTCTACTATGTTCTGGGCTTGATCCATCCACGTGCACCACCAAACTAGGGAAGTGCCGACCTCCACCTATTGTAGATATAATAATGTCACACACTGTGCTGCCTGGATATAATAATGTCACACAATGTGCCGCTAGGGTATAATAATGTCACACAATGTGCCGCTAGGGTATACTAGAGCCACACACTGTGTGCCATGACATAGTATAGTAGTACATAGGCTGTGTGCTCAGTACATAGCTGTACCATACAAGAGACCCGTAAAACATAATAGTGTCCACTACAAAGGATTGTGCCAACCCAGTGTGCTGCCTGACCTCCCAACTCCCATCATTTTGGACTATGCTGGAGAGCCCTAGGCATGATGGGAGTTGTAGTTCTGTAATAGCTGCAGAGCCACAGGTGGAGTACATGATCACCCATCATCCCTGCAGAACGTACAATAAACTCCAGCTGATGGGACAGTCAGACAGACTATACAATGATATCAGTGACTACAGCTCTGATGGGACAGTCAGACAGAACACACAATGATATCAGTGACCTGAGTGATATCTTCTCTGTTGTCTTTTCTTTTCTTTATCTGGTCCAGACGTCAGGACTTCTTCCAGCTCCATCTTCTCTGCAGAGTCTGACACAAGCAGATCATAGGTTAGGCACCGCAGATCCTCATCCTCCATAAGAAGGCAATAATTATTATAACCCTGCCAGATACTGTGCCCCCTAAATATATCCCTTACAGACCCATCTGTCCCCTGCACCCCTAAATCCTCCTTCAGACCCCTTTTCCCCCCAGACCCCTCTGTCCTCCTCCAGATCCCTCTGTCCCCTCCTCCTCCAGACCCCTAAATGCTCCTCCAGACCCCTTTCCCCAAGACCCCTAAATCCTCCTTCAGACCTCTCTATCCCCCCAGATCACTTTGTCCTCCTCCAGACCCCTCTGTCCTGAGACCACTGTGTCCACCTCCAGACCCCTCTGTCCCGAGAACACTGTCCCCTCCTCCAGGCCCCTCTGTCCCCTCCTCCTCCAGACCCCTCTGTCCTGAGACCACTATGTCCTCCTACAGAACCCTCTGTCCCCTCCTCCTCCAGACCCCTCTGTCCCCTCCTCCTCCAGACCCATCTGACCCCATCGTACCCCTAAACCAGGGGTCCTCAAACTTTTTAAACAGGGGGCCAGTTCACGGACCCTCAGACTGTTGGAGGGCCGGACTATAGTTAAAAAAAAAACTGAACAAATTCCAATGCACACATATATCTTATTAGTGGTTTACCCCTTTAAGTAAGCAGCACAGCTCCCCCACATTAGGTAGGCAGTATAGTTTCCCCCACATTAGGTTGGCAGTATAGATCCCCCCACATTAGTTTGTAGTTCCCCCACATTAGGGCTGGCAGTATAGTTCCCCCACATTAGGATTGGCAGTATAGTTCCCCCACATTAGGGTTGGCAGTATAGTTCCCCCACATTAGGGTTGGCAGCATAGTTCCCCCCACATTAGGTTGGCAGTATAGATCCCCCCACATTAGTTTGTAGTTCCCCCACATTAGGGTTGGCAGTATAGTTCCCTCACATTAGGGTTGGCAGTATAGTTCCCCCACATTAGGGTTGGCAGTATAGTTACATAGTTACATAGTTAGTACGGTCGAAAAAAGACATATGTCCATCAAGTTCAACCAGGGAATTAAGGGGTAGGGGTGTGGCGCGATATTGGGGAAGGGATGAGATTTTATATTTCTTCATAAGCATTAATCTTATTTTGTTCCAGGAATGTATCTAATCCTGTTTTAAAGCTGTTAATTGTTCCTGCTGTGACCAGTTCCTGAGGTAGACTGTTCCATAAGTTCACAGTTCTCATGGTAAAGAAGGCGTGTCGCCCCTTGAGACTAAACTTTTTCTTCCCCAGACGGAGGGAGTGCCCCCTTGTCCTTTGGGGGGGGTTTAACCTGGAACAGTTTTTCTCCATATTTTTTGTATGGGCCATTAATATACTTATATACGTTTATCATATCCCCCCTTAAACGTCTCTTCTCAAGACTAAACAATTGTAACTCCTTTAATCGCTCCTCATAGCTAAGATGTTCCATTCCCCATATTAGTTTAGTCGCGCGTCTCTGCACCCTTTCCAACTCCGCAGTGTCCCTTTTATGGACAGGTGCCCAAAACTGAACAGCATATTCCAGGTAAGGCCGTACCAATGATTTATAAAGGGGGAGTATTATGTCCCTGTCCCTTGAGTCCATGCCTCTTTTGATACATGACAATATCCTGCCGGCTTTGGAAGCAGCAGCCTGACATTGCATGCTATTCTGTAGTCTGTGATCTACAAGTACACCCAGATCCTTCTCTACCAGTGACTCTGCCAGTTTAATCCCCCCTAAGACATACGAAGCAAACAGAGCTGTTAATACCATCCTCTATATCATTAATAAATAAATTAAACAACAGCGGGCCCAGTACAGAACCTTGGGGTACACCACTAATAACCGGGGACCAATCAGAGTACGAATCATTGACCACCACTCTCTGGGTACGATCCATGAGCCAGTGTTCAATCCAGTTACAAACTAAAATTTCCAAACCCAAAGACCTTAACTTACCTGTCAGACGTCTATGAGGGACAGTATCAAATGCTTTAGCAAAATCCAGAAACACTATATCCACAGCCATTCCTCTGTCAAGGCTTCTACTCACCTCTTCATAAAAGCAAATTAGATTGGTTTGACAACTTCTATCCTTAGTAAACCCATGCTGGCTATCACTTATAATACAATTATCCCCTATGTATTCCTGTATGTAATCCCTTATAAGTCCTTCAAACAATTTACCCACAATGCACGTTAAACTTACCGGTCTATAGTTTCCTGGGGAAGACCTAGAGCCCTTTTTGAAGATTGGCACCACATTCGCCTTGCGCCAGTCCCTTGGCACAATACCAGACACCAGAGAATCTCTAAATATCATGAACAGGGGTACAGATATTACTGAACTTACCTCTCTAAGAACTCTTGGGTGTAGTCCATCCGGTCCTGGGGATTTGCTTACATTTATATCACTTAACTTACCTTGTACCATCTCTACATTAAGCCAGTTCAGTACATTACATGATGTGTTACCAGCACTGACCTGGCCAATGTCAGCTCCTTCTTCCATAGTGTATACAGAACTAAGAACCCATTCAGTAGCTCCGCCTTCTCTTGATCGCCTGTGACAACCTCCCCATTATCATTATTAAGGGGTCCTACATGCTCTGTCCTTGGTTTTTTTGCATTTATATGTCTAAAAAAATATTTAGGATTAGTTTTGCTTTCTTTGGCCACCTGTCTCTCATTTTGAATTTTTGCTGTTTTTATTACATTTTTACAGATTTTATTAAGCTCCTTGTACTGTTTAAATGTTATAGCTGACCCATCAGATTTGTATTTTTTGAAGGCTATTTTTTTGTTGTTTATTGCTCTTTTAACATCATGTGTCAGCCATGTAGGATTTAGTTTTAATCGTTTATATTTGTTCCCCTTTGGTATATATTTAGCTGTATAGTTATTTAGAGTTGATTTAAAGATGTCCCATTTACCTTCTGTATCAGTATTTGAGAACACCTCCCCCCAGTCTATGTCCTGTAGTGCAGCCCTCAGCCCAGGGAAATTTGCCTTTTTAAAGTTATATGTTTTTGCTTTCCCCGTCTGTCTTTGTTTTCTACATTTTAAGTCAAAAGTAACTATATTGTGGTCGCTATTACCAAGGTTTTCCCGCACAGTTACATTACCAACCAGCTCTGCGTTGTTGGAAATGATCAGATCCAACAAGGCATCACTTCTTGTTGGGTCCTCCACAAACTGGCCCATAAAATTATCCTGCAATAAATTTAGGAATTGTCGCCCCTTTGTAGTTTTAGCCAACCCCGGACCCCAATCTATATCTGGATAGTTAAAATCTCCCATTATTACCACCGTACTTGCCCGGGCGGCCCTCTCTATTTGTTTATGAAGCTGAACTTCTATCTCTTCAGTGATATTAGGGGGTCTGTAGATTACCCCAAATACTATTTTTTCAATATTTCCCTCCTTTTGTAATTCTACCCACAGTGATTCCACATCCTCAGAATCATCACACACTATGGCATCGTTCACACTGACTTTCATACCACTTCTTACATACAGACAGACTCCACCACCTTTTCTGTTCATTCTATCCTTGCGATCCCGGTCTTTGTGACAGATTGCCCTGTCTGTCCCCCTAATAATTGAGTCCCCCACCACTAGTACCTGTCTGGCCTGCCCTGTACTCCTCCCTCCCTCCTTACTGGAGCAGACACCCCCCTGGCGGTCAGAGGTGGTATCCTGCTGCAGTTCTCCTAGCTCTGTAATGGCATCCCCCTCATCTGCCAAGCGGGCAAACTTGTTGGGGTGTGCCAGTTCAGGACTAGCCTCCCTGACACTTTTTCCCCTACCCCTCTTTCTAACTGTAACCCAGCTAACTGCCTGACTGTCCTGCAACTCCGTCCCACTGTCCTCCCCCACCTCTACTCCCGAGAGTGCCTGCTCAGTGAGCAGGAGACTCCTCTCCATGTTGTTAATGCTTCTCATTGTTGCCAGTCGCCCCTCTAGATGCAGGATCTGGGCTTCCAAACGGACAACTAGCACACATCTCGCACAACAATATGCACCCTCAAACTGTTGTTCAAGGATTGCATACATTGAACAGGATGTACATTGGACTGCATTTTCCAACATGGAGGCCATCTAGTAATGGGGATTTCACAAATGTATAGGAAAAAACAGACAGTCAAAATTACACTTAAAAATTTTTTGTAGACCTTGTGCGTTCAGAAATTAACACTCACAGCGATCTCAACCTCCTGCTTTCAAACTCCAGTTTTTGAAACTCCTCTTTCACGCCCCCTCTTACACAGCAACACTCAGAAAGAGCAAGCTCTCAATAAGAGTCCCAAGCTAAGATTTATACACCTGTGCCCAATCTACTCCTCCTCCCCCCAAAATATGAATGTGGGCTATAGGCAGTCGCACCCACTCCACAGATTCACTCCGCACAACAGATAATCACAGTTTTTGAAACTGCTCTTTCACGCCCCCTCTTACACAGCAACACTCAGAAAGAGCAAGCTGTTCCCCCACATTAGGCTGGCAGTATAAGTCCCCCCCACATTAGGTTGGCAGTATAAGTCCCCCCACATTAGGTTGGCAGTATAAGTCCCCCCACATTAGGTTGTAGTTCCCCCACATTAGGTTGGCAGTATAGTTCCCCCCACATTAGGTTGGCAGTATAGTTCCCCCCACATTAGGTTGGCAGTATAGTTCCCCCCACATTAGGTTGGCAGTATAGTTCCCCCACATTAGGTTGGCAGTATAGTTCCCCCACATTAGGTTGGCAGTATAGTTCCCCCACATTAGGTTGTAGTTCCCCCACATTAGGTTGTAGTTCCCACACATTAAGTTGGCAGTATAGTTCCCCACATTAGGTTGTAGTTCCCCCACATTAGGTTGGCAGTATAGTTCCCCCCACATTAGGTTGGCAGTATAGTTTCCCCACATTAGGTTGGCAGTATAGTTCCCCCCAGATTAGGTTGGCAGTATAGTTCCCCCCACATTTAGTTTGCAGTATAGTTCCCCCACATTAGGTGCAATATAGTCCCCACATTAGGCTGGCTGTATGTCCCCCCACATTAGGTGCAATATAGTCCCCACATTAGGCTGGCAGTATGTTCCCCCACATTAGGCTGGCAGTATAGTCCCCCACATTACGTTGGCAGTATGTTCCCCCCACATTAGGTGCAGTATAGTTCCCCCACAGGCATACAGCCTCCAGCGATACAGTATGGCTGGAGGCTGTATGCCTGTGTACTGCCCCACTTCAGTGTTCCGACCACCGCTCCGGCCATAGCAGGACCGGAGGATCGGTGGTCGGAACACCGAAGCTGATTACCAACTGCCAGCGTGCGTCCTTCTTACTTCTTCACGGCTCCTCCGCGCTCCGTTGCCATGGGCGCACGCATGGGACGTCAGTGATGTCCCTGCGTGCGCTAGCTCCCGGCGGTCCCTGCGTTTTTATAGTAAACGCAGGGCCTTAACAGAGGCGTCCCTGTGTTCTGAAAGCATCTTTCGGAACACAGGGATGTCCTGAGTTAAAAACACCCGGCGGGCCGGGTAAATGCGCACCGCGGGCCGCATGTGGCCCGTGGGCCGTAGTTTGAGGACCCCTGCCCTAAACCCTCATGACTCCTCTGCTCCCTCTTCCTCCGCTCAGGGCCCCTTATTGTGGCCTATCTCACATGGCCTCTATAGCTTAATGGTCCGTCCAGCCCCCAGCTCAGCAGTAGTATGACACATGATAGGATTAGATACATAGGCTCAGCAGACAGTATCACACATGACAGATTTAGATACACAGGCTCAGCAGACAGTATCATGCATAACTGATTTAGATACACAGGCTCAGCAGACAGTATCGCACATAACGGATTTAGATACGCAGGCTCTGCAGACAGTATCACACATGACAGGATTAGATACATAGGCTCAGCAGACAGTTGCATAAATGACAGGATTAGATACATAGGCTCAGCAGACAGTATCACATATGACAGGATTAGATACAGAGCACAGCAGACAGTATCACACATGACAGGATTAGATACAGAGCCCAGCAGACAGTTGCACACATGACAGAATTAGATACACAGCTCAGCAGACAGTTGCACACATGACAGGATTAGATACACAGCTCAGCAGACAGTATCACACATGATAGGATTAGATACAGAGCCCAGCAGACAGTTGCACATATGACAGAATTAGATACACAGCTCAGCGGACAGTATCACACATGACAGGATTAGATACAGAGCCCAGCAGACAGTATCACACATGACAGGATTAGATACAGAGCACAGCAGACAGTATAACACATGACAGGATTAGATACACAGCTCAGCAGACAGTTGCACACATGACAGGATTAGATACAGAGCTCAGCAGACAGTTGCACACATGACAGGATTAGATACAGAGCCCAGCAGACAGTTGCACACATGACAGGATTAGATACACAGCTCAGCAGACAGTTGCACACATGACAGGATTAGATACACAGCTCAGCAGACAGTTGCACACATGACAGGATTAGATACAGAGCCCAGCAGATAGTTGCACACATGGCAGGATTAGATACACAGCTCAGCAGACAGTTGCACACATGGCAGGATTAGATACACAGCTCAGCAGACAGTATCACACATGACAGGATTAGATACACAGCTCAGCAGACAGTTGCACATATGACCGGATTAGATACACAGCTCAGCAGACAGTATCACATATGACAGGATTAGATACAGAGCACAGCAGACAGTATTACACATGACAGGATTAGATACAGAGCCCAACAGACAGTTGCACACATGACAGGATTAGATACAGAGCCCAGCAGACAGTATCACACATGACAGGATTAGATACAGAGCACAGCAGACAGTATAACACATGACAGGATTAGATACACAGCTCAGCAGACAGTTGCACACATGACAGGATTAGATACAGAGCTCAGCAGACAGTTGCACACATGACAGGATTAGATACAGAGCCCAGCAGACAGTTGCACACATGACAGGATTAGATACACAGCTCAGCAGACAGTTGCACACATGACAGGATTAGATACACAGCTCAGCAGACAGTTGCACACATGACAGGATTAGATACAGAGCCCAGCAGATAGTTGCACACATGGCAGGATTAGATACACAGCTCAGCAGACAGTTGCACACATGACAGGATTAGATACACAGCTCAGCAGACAGTATCACACATGACAGGATTAGATACACAGCTCAGCAGACAGTTGCACATATGACCGGATTAGATACACAGCTCAGCAGACAGTATCACATATGACAGGATTAGATACAGAGCACAGCAGACAGTATTACACATGACAGGATTAGATACAGAGCCCAACAGACAGTTGCACACATGACAGGATTAGATACAGAGCCCAGCAGACAGTATCACACATGACAGGATTAGATACAGAGCCCAGCAGACAGTATCACACATGACAGGATTAGATGCAGAGCACAGCAGACAATATCACACATGACAGGATTAGATACAGAGCCCAGCAGACAGTATCACACATGACAGGATTAGATACAGAGCCCAGCAGGCAGTATCACACATGACAGGATTAGATACAGAGCCCAGCAGACAGTTGCACACATGACAGGATTAGATACAGAGCCCAGCAGACAGTTGCACACATGACAGGATTAGATACAGAGCCCAGCAGACAGTTGCACACATGACAGGATTAGATACAGTGCCCAGCAGACAGTTGCACACATGACAGGATTAGATACAGAGCCCAGCAGACAGTTGCACACATGACAGGATTAGATACAGAGCCCAGCAGACAGTTGCACACATGACAGGATTAGATACAGAACACAGCAGACAGTTGCACACATTAAAAGACGAAATACAGTTTTGCAGACATGTGACACATGGCACAGGGTCTCACCAGGTCAGTGTTTCTTGTCTTTGCTCTGTCCTCTGCCCAGGCGGCTCCAGGTCCAGGAATGTCCGGGGGTTGTGGCTAAACTTTTCCTCAAGGAAGACGGCGCGGAGCACAGGAGCTGAGGCAGAAACACCTCGGGGGAGGGAGCAGACGTGTACACGGCACTTCTCTCCCAGAAAGCATTGCTGTTTTAAAGAGACAGTGTCCCTGCCGCAGATGATGGAGCTTGGAGCCGGGGGATAGGACTTGGGGCCGGGGGCTAGAAGTGGAGTGCGGCGAAATTTAGCTGCCGGACCTGAAAGGCAGCGCTTTTCTGTCTGGGGATCTGGGACAAGTGTCCAGGATCCCGAGCAGCAGCGGGCCTTTTACCCTGCCGGGCCCTCGGTCCCCGTCCGAACGGACCGGCCGGTCAGTCCGCCCCTGAGTATGGGGCAACACCAGCATGATTTACCTTTTCATAAGGGGTAAAAGGAGAAATAGCCCCCAAAAATTTGTTAGGCAATTTCTCCCAAGTACAAAAATACCCCACATGTGGCCCTAAACTGTTTCCTTGAAATACGACAGGGCTCCGAAGTGAGAGAGCGCCATGCGCATTTGAGGCCTAAATTAGGGATTTGCATAGGGACAGACTCGTATGCAAGCGTGAAACTTGCCTCCGAAACCAAAAAACCCTACAGCAGTGTTTCCCAAACAGGGTGCCTCCAGCTGTATCAAAACTCCCAGCATACTTGGACAGTCAATGGCCGTCTGGCAACACTGGGAGTTGTTGTTTTGCAACAGCTGGAGGCTCCATTTTGGAAACAGTGCCGTACGAGACGTTTTTCATTTTTATTGGGGGGGGGGGGGGGGGGAGTGTGTATATGTAGTGTTTTACTTTGTATTTTTTGTTAGTGTAGTGTAGTGTTTTTAGGGTACATTCACATGGGCGGGGGTTCACAGCGAGTTTCCCGCTGGGAGTTTGAGCTGCGGTGGAAAGTTTGCCTCATCTCAAACTTGCAGTGGGAAACTCACTGTAAATCCCCACCCGTGTGAATGTACCCTGTACATTCACATGGGAGATGGGGGGGGGGGGGGCCAAACTTCCAGCTGTTGCAAAACTACAACTCTCAGCATGCCCTTTGGCTGTCCGTGCATGCTGGGAGTTGTAGTTATGCAACAGCTGGAGGCACACTGGTTGCAAAACACAGTTTGTTACTTAACTCAGTGTTTCGCAACCAGTGTGCCTCCAGCTGTTGCAAAACTCCCAGCATGTACGGTCTGTCAGTGCATGCTGGGAGTTGTAGTTTGCAACAGCTGGAGGCACACTGGTTGTGAAATACTGAGTTAGGTAACAAACTCTGTGTTTTGCAACCAGTGTGCCTACAGCTGTTGCAAAACTACAACTCTCAGCATGCATTGATAGCCGAAGGGCATGCTGGCAGTTGTAGTTATGCAACAGCTGGAGGCACATTACTACAACTCCCAGCATGCCCTTTGGCTGTCTGTGCATGCTGAGAGTTGTAGTTATGCAACAGCTGGAGGCACACTTTTTCATAGAAAAAAATGTACCTCCAGCTGTTGCATAATTATAACTCCCAGCATGCACAGACAGCCAAAGGGCATGCTGGGAGTTGTAGTTGTACCTCCAGCTGTTGCAAAACTACAACTCCCAGCATGCCCTTTGGCTGTGCTTGCTGGGAGTTGTTGCTTAGCAACAGCAGGAGGCGAATGGGCCTCACCACCTGCTGTATCCTGCCACCTCTGCTGCTCCTGCTTGTGCCACTGATGTTGCCTGAGGGGACCCCCGCTGACCTCTTCCAAGGTAAGTAAGGCCCCGATCGCCACCCCGATCACCGGTGATCACCGCACAGCAGGACAGTGATTGGTCGGTCGTTGCATGCCACCTCACTACTGCTGGTAAAGTTTGATAGGTGCTGTCTCGGAGACCCGATTGACCCGGAATGGCCGCTAATCGCCAGTCTGAATTTACCAGTGATTCGCGGCGATTGCCAACATGGGGGGTCTCAGGACACCCCACAGGGATGTGCACTGGGTGCCTGCTAAATGATTTCCCAGGGACGTACGGGCACGTGGTGGGTTCTTAAGGACCAGGACGTCAGGGCATACCTGTATGCCCTGTGTCCGTATGGGGTTAAATAGAATTTGCATCATAATTTGGAACAGGGTGTAAAGTTGATAAGGGCCTTGACCAGTTTCATGACAGCTGCTTCATTTCACTTCCAAGTATATTTTAGCCTCCACTCACAGATTATTTTGGCTGTACTTTAAGAAACTTACCTGGCTACAGTCCAGCGGTGGCCATGGTTTCTGTTGCCCTGCGACCAAACCATGTCGCTCTGTTGCTATGACTGATTGCTGGGCTGGTTAGCCTTTAAAGCAGCACAGATGCCAGGCTGATTAGGCTCGGTGCTGGCATTCCATGCTGCCTGGTGGTGCAAGATTTAAACAGGCAACTGCTGGCCATAGTCAACTATGATTGGTATTTTCTGCCTAACATGCATTCTTGCTGGATTGTATCACTGACATTGTATTTGTTACCCTTCGGATTTGTGATTCTGGACTGAGTGTACTATCCTGGACTTTTGACCCTCGAACCTGATTCTGACCCTCACTCTGCATATTTATTTATAAGTTCTTATATAAAATAAAATGTGATCCTTAAATTATTGTCCTAAATACCACAATGGTCAGGTCAATATAATATATCTTTTATGGCTGATAATGTCTTTTCCAATAGAGACTGAATACAGACCATAGCGTTATAAAACATATTGTTCACATGGACAATAATTACAGTGAAACAAACACACCAGAGGCTCTGACCATGAGTTTATAATCTCTTAAAGAAAGAGATTAACCTTGACAATGTTACTGTCTTAGTATATATAAATACATTCCGTCTATGGATGGCATCAGGTTGGATTAAGAATCCGGTCACTGCCAAGAGGTGTCAGGGTCAGTTTAAAAGCCACTATACATCACTGTAGTGGGGAAACTGTGCTGAGGGGATTGCCGGTAACGGAGAGACCCCAGAATACAGAACACCCTACTATATTTTAGTCTTCCGTGTAAACCACACCAGGTATTGAAGATTAAGAGTCTGAAAGAATTATCTGGACTTAACGTATAAGTGTTCCTCTTTTATCCTGATTTTTCTTGTGCCGAAATACAAAGCCTTTACCTTCTGACTTGAAGAAAGCATTACAAGCTGTGGATAAGAATTGAAGCCTTAATAATAATAATAATAATCTACATTCAGAAAGGACTGAAACAGAAACATAAAAAATGGGCAATACAAGCAGCTCCACAGTGGACGACCTGCAGGCAGTGGAAATCCACCACTGGTACAAGAAGTTTATGACGGAATGTCCATCAGGGCAGCTAACTCTACACGAATTCAAGCAGTTCTTTGGTTTGCGAGGACTAAGTGGAGAAGCCAACAGCTACATAGAACAAATGTTTCGTACATTTGATATGAATAAGGTAAGATCATTAGTTCTTCAATGAAACATATTATTTTGTTATACTATTTCATCAATGCAACCAGTACACTGACAAACATAAAATAACCCTTACATAGAATAACTAGTCAGGTTGATATTAGTTTTTGCTTAACTATGTTTATGGTTTGTTTCTTTCTTTGTTCTTTATTTACTAGGAGATAATGATTGGGTTTGTGTGAACTATACAGTAGCACCTAGCTTTGTCATAAAGACTCTCACAGAAACTCACAGCTATTATTGTTTGTCATCTTTTGTAAAAATCGACAATTACTTTAATAATAATTATATTACTAAACTATATGTTTTATCCATTATTCAGTGTTAGGCTGAGCTCACACATTGCAAAATTTACCATTTTATTTTACACATGCATTTTCGTACCTAATCAGCAAAAAAGTGTCACTTTTTTTAATATCTTTTTTTTCTGTTGCCAATTATGGACGAAAATAAAGCCCGTAAAAGAAAATACTTTGGTAAATTTTCTGATGTGTGAACCTAGCGGCATCTAGTATGTCCAGAGAAAAGAAGCCTTTAACGCAATCACCATCATCACCATCATCATAGATAAAGATTCTTTATTGTAGAAGACTGTGGAACTCTGGGCCACACATGTTGTGATTGATTGATGTTGTTACATGTTGATTCATTTTTTTTATAATGCCATTGGGCAGGGGCTGCAAAAAGTAAAAAAACAAACTTTAACTCACCTTCCGTCGCTTCCCAGTTGTACCGAAATAACTCTTCTGTCATCCAATCCTGGTCTTCTTCCTGCTTCTGTGTGCAAAGATCATCACTGTTAGGATTCGGCAGGCTGGATGTGGATCCTCTGTGTCAGCGAGGGATTGGTGTGGACCGTACCGGTGGACCGGTTCTAGGTTGCTACTGGTATTCACCAGAGCCCGCCGCAAAGCGGGATGGTCTTGCTGCGGCGGTAGCAACCAGATCGTATCCACCGGCAACGGCTCAACCTCGCTGACTGCTGAGAAGGCGTGGGACAGAAGGACTAGACAGAGGCGAGGTCAGACATAGCAGAAGGTCAGGGCAGGCGGCAAGGTTCGTAGTCAATGGTGATAGCAAGAGGTCTGGAACACTGGTATGGCAAACACAGTAAACGCTTTCTCTAGGCACAAGAGCAACAAGATCCGGCAAGGAAGGAAGGGGAAGTGAGGTTATATGGACGTGGAGCAGGTGGAAGCTAATTAGACGGATTGGGCCAGGCACCAATCATTGGTGCACTGGCCCTTTAAATCTTAGAGAGCTGGCGCGCGCGCGCCCTAAGGAGTGGAGCCGCGCGCGCCAGGACGTGACAGCCGGGGACCGGGACAGGTGAGTAGCTTGGGATGCGATTCGCGAGCGGGCGTGTCCCGCTATGCGAATCGCATCCCCGCCGGCAGTGTCAGTGCAGCGCTCCCGATCAGCGGGTCTGACCGGGGAGCTGCAGAGAGAGGAATGCCGTGAGCGCTCCGGGGAGGAGCAGGGACCCGGAGCACTCGGCGTAACAGTCACACTGCGATCAGTGTATCGCCGGCCGCAGCGATGTCCCACCTGTGCCGGTGATATGCTAAACTCAGTGTCATGTAACAGGCTGGGGCAGCAGGGAGAAAACAGGGCCCAGGCTTGTTACATGACACTGCGCTCAGTCTATCACCGGCCGCAGTGGGACATCGCCGTGGCCAGCGATATGCTGATCGCATGATGATCCATGCTGCAAACTTCAACATTCGATCTCTCATCAGTGGTGCAGGTTCCTCACAGCCTACCTTGCAGACTGGTTCTCACCTAGTTTTAAAGCACAGAGATGAGCTGTCTTGAGCACCTGTGCTGATCTGGGATAGTCAGGAAACCTGCTTTTTATCCCATAAGAATTCAGGCCCGATAACAGGACTTACCAAAGTCTATATCAAGCTAAGTCATGCCAGGGATTTAACAATTTCTGGTATTACCATCTCATCTATCTTTCCATGGATGAGATTTGCCCTTCCTGAAACCTGGTATCCACATACAACAGGTACCTTGCAGAAACATAGCGATTCCCTACAACCATTCTTGTCACTGTCTCTAAATATATAAATGCAGCATATGGACCAAGCAATACATTTATGTCAAATCTAATTCATCCAGTCTTTTCCAGTAGGGTTACTGTTTTATGTTTAGTTGCCATGGACTGCGAAAATCAATGTGCACCAAGAATAGCTAAATTGTTGGTCAATAAATGTTGTCTAAAGACAATAGAGAATAGGTGGGCTTATAGACCATGAGACTTTTGTTTAGGGACTTCTTCTGTGTGTACAGTGTATAGGAGACATCATAGCAGCTAGTTTCCTCCTACTAGTCAAGAAACTACAAAGTGGAGATGGAGCCTAGAGAGGGGAAAACTTGTGGACAATGTCATCTACAAGTTGTATAATGGCCAGAAATAATGCTACCTCTTATGGACACACATGACAGCCTATCCTGAAATGTTTGTCGAAGGGTTGTTAGTAAGCATATAAAGTTGGATTGACACAGATTTTGCTGCAGAAATTTAAAAATCAAGTCCATTCATTTGAGCAGGGTTATTTGGGTGGAAAGCTCAGTCTGTGAGTTGAGTTCAGATGAATGAAACATTCCTATTCATTTATGCAACAAATTCTGCCATATATGAATCTAGGTGCCAAGATGCATATTCGATCATTATATGTGTGAGACCATTAAACTATCATAACTATAACCTTGAAGTTAACTTTCTTAACCCAACCTCACATACCTATAATTAGACCTCTTTAGTTATTGTATTTAGACACTATTATTCATTTATTCTTTGCTATTGTCTAATATATTTGTGCTCACAAACATCTATATATCATTCATATAAATGGACTATTTTCTTTTTTGGATCCTTTAGATTCGTTTTACATTTCCCTGTTTCAAACCCTTCCCTGTGGCAGGCTGTACCAGTAGGGCACTATTCTAACAGATCAATGTAATGATGGAAAAGGCATGTTGGAAAATGCAGTCTAGTGTACATCTTGCACAATGTATGCAATCCTTGAACAGCAGTTTGAGGGTGCAAATTGTTATGCGAGATGTGTGCGAGTTGTTCATTTGGAAGCCCAGATCCTGGATCTAGAGGAGCAACTGGCAACACTGAGACTCATTGACAACTTGGAGAGGAGTCTCCTGCTCACTGAGCAAGTACTCTCTGGGGTAGAGGTGGGGGAGGATAGTGGGACAGAGGTGCAGGACAGTCAGGCAGCTAGCTGGGTTACAGTTAGAAAACAGGGTAGAGGGAAAAGTGTCAGGGAGGCTAGTCCTGAACTGGCACACCTCAACAAGTTTGCCCAGTTGGCAGATGAGGGGGATGCCATTTCAGAGCTAGCAGTACTGCAGCAGGACTCTGCCTCTGACCACCAGGGGGGTGTCTGCTTCAGTAAGGAGGGAGGGAGGAGTGCAGGGCAGGCCAGACTGGTACTGGTAGTGGGGAACTCAATTATTAGGGGGGCAGACAGGGCGATCTGTCACAAAGACCGGGATCGCCAAAAAGTGTGTTGTCTTCCTGGCACTCGAGTTTGGCACATTGCGGATCGGGATGACAGGTTGCTGAGTGGGGCTGGAGAAGACCCAGCAGTCATGGTACATATTGACACCAATGGCAAAGTAAGAGGTAGGTGGAGTGTCCTTAAAAATGATTTCAAGTACTTAGGCCGCAAGCTTAAGGCAAGGACCTCAAAGGTAATATTTTCTGAAATATTACCTGTACAACGAGCCACACCAGAGAGGCAGCGGGAGATTAGAGAGGTAAACAAGTGGCTCAGAAGCTGGTGTAGGGAGGAGGAGTTTGGGATAATGAAGAACTGGGCCGACTTTGCTGTCGGATACCGGCTCAATGGGGAGGGTGCAGTTGTGCTTGGGGAGAAGATGGCTAGAAGGGTGGAGGAGTGTTTAAACTAGGGACTGGGGGGGGGGACCTACAACGTAGAGGGAGAAGATAGTGTAGATAGATGTAGATTAATGTACTTGGGGGTGGAGCGGAGGGAGGGGTTAGAATAGTTAATAGGGATAGGCTGCAGTTTTCAGTCCGGTCAGAAAACCAGATACAGGGGAAAAATTAGCTGACCGGAGTCACTGTTTGACTCTGGTCGGCTCATTTAAATGAATGAGAAGGGGTTCGGGTGGGATACGGGAACCAGATCTAGTTCCTGTAGTTAGTAAATTCAGTGTAAACCCACCCTAAACTTACCAAGCAACAGATACTGTGACTTTTATAGAATTTGGTGAGGTAATATTAGCTAATATTGCATCATCTTGTTACGTTTGGCGGTTTTCTATTGGTCATCAATACTGACTATGTAATCTGTGGTGTAAGTTGCATCATGCATTTTATAAACCTTACTTCATTAGTTGGTTACTTATATCATGGAAACTAGAGCCATTATACATTTTTTATGTTATGTTCGTTTTTAGCACCCCAAAATTATGTAAGAACAGCTGTTTTCATGCTTGCAACTTTTTACCTGTAGAACAGTGTTATTTGCCTATTACCTGTAGTTGGAAAATGTAAAATGTTTCATTGCATGAAAACTAGAGCCAACTAACAAGTTTCATTATTATATTTGAATTTAGCGTGTGAAATTCATTAAGAAATGGCACATTTCATTTGAACTTAAACTTAAATCTTAAAAAATGCAATCATTGCAATTCACCTAATGAGACCAACCTATTCACCTGGCTAGACACCAGCAATCAGAAACCTAAACAGCTGAGATGCATGGGTGGGTCGGTGTTAGTTCACACTGTATGCAGTTTTGATGCATTTTCTTATTCAAAGTGCATTATTTAGATAAATATTGCCATTAAGCAAAAATGAATTGACCTTTATTCACAATTGAGATGTTTTATGAAGATTGAAGCATTTAATTTTTACTGCATTTGAAATGTTTTTAGTTTTGGCATTTTGTTTCTTTATGTACATATAGATAAGATAAAGTATATATTCACATATATTAAACAGTTATCCCAGTCAATGATAGATAGACTTAACTTTTACTAGTTATCCGAATAAAAGATGCAAATATAGAGTGATGTTCAATAGGCAAATCAATGTACCAATTTGTCATCAGTAGAGACGCAATAACAATTATATACAAGCTGTTAAACTAATACAACTCAATTCACATCATATGCACAGGAGAGATTGATGTATCTCCCTGTATATAAGTCTCAACAAGCTGTCCACACTGCCCTTGGGCCAGTGCATCTTTTATTCGGATAACTAATAAAAAAAAGTTTAGTTTTAGTCACTCCTCACATTAGTTTATGCATTTAGTTTCTGCTCTGATTTTCCAAAATCACAATAAAAATTTAAAAGTTTTACTGTGATGCCCTCCTGCTCCATGGGAGGTTTCTGTCCTCCCTGAGCTCGCCTTTTTGCAACGGTTTTGGCAAAATCGCTGTACAAACAGAAAAAATACAATGAACATAACCTCGGTAGAGGTGTGTATCCTAATTCCATTGTAAGACTCACGGCAGTAGGCTGTAGCACTCTAGGCCGTGCCGGGGAGCAGAGTCTAAGGTGCCGCTGGTTTTCACCAGAGCCCGCCGCAAAGCAGGATGGATTTGCTGCGGCAGTCGGCACCCAGGGTGCTACCCCTGGCACGACTCGACCACACAGGCAGCTGAGGAGATTCGAGGCAAAGGAGGGAATAGCAGAAGTTGTCTGGATATCAGAAGATCAGGGCAGGCGGCACAGTTGCGAAGTCAGGAACATAGCAGGAGGTCAAAGGCAGGAGGCAGGGGATCAAGGTCAAGTCACGGAACTGAGGGGTCAGGAACTAGCAAGGCAAGACACTGAATAACTTTCACTAGGGCACAGTGGCAAACAAAGATCCGGAAGGGGTTAGTAGGAGTTGCAGGTTGTTACGCCTAGCGCTCCGGGTCCCCGCTCCTCCCCGGAGCGCTTACGGCATCTCTCTCTCCGCAGCGCCCCGGTCGGTCCCGCTGACCGGGAGCGCTGCACTGTCATGGCCGTCGGGGATGCGATTCGCACAGCGGGACGCGCCCGCTCGCGAATCGCATCCCAGGTCACTTACCCGTCCCGGTCCCCTGCTGTCATGTGCTGGCGCGCGCGGCTCCGCTCTCTAGGGCGCGCGCGCGCCAGCTCCCTGAGACTTAAAGGGCCAGTGCACCAGTGATTGGTGCCTGGCCCAATTAGCTTGATTGGCTCCACCTGCTCCCAGACTATATCTGTTCTCTGTCCCTGCACTTCCCTGCCGGATCTTGTTGCCCTAGAGCCTAGTGAAAGCGTTACTGTGTTGTCCTTACTGTGTACTTGACCTCCTGCTATTACCTTACTGACTACGATCCTTGCTGCCTGCCCCGACCTTCTGCTACGTCCGACCTTGCTTTTGTCTACTCCCTTGTACCGCGCCTATCTTCAGCAGTCAGAGAGGTTGAGCCGTTGCTAGTGGATACGACCTGGTCACTACCGCCGCAGCAAGACCATCCCGCTTTGCGGCGGGCTCTGGTGAACACCAGTAGTGACTTAGAACCGGTCCACTAGCACGGTCCACGCCAATCCCTCTCTGGCACAGAGGATCCACCTCCTGCCAGCCGGCATCGTGACAGTAGATCCGGCCATGGATCCCGCTGAGGTTCCCCTGCCTTCTATCTCTGATCTCACCACGGTGGTCGCCCAGCAAGCCCGACAGATCGCCCATCTAACCCACCAGCTGTCGGAAGTGTCCACCATAGTGCAACAACTTCAGTCGCAACTTCTGCTACAGCAGCAACCATCTCCTCCGCCAGCTCCTGCACCCCTTCCGCAGCGAGTGGCCACTCCTAGCCTCCGCTTGTCCCTGCCGGACAAATTTGATGGGGACTCTAAGTTTTGCCGTGGCTTTCTTTCGCAATGTTCCCTGCACTTGGAGATGATGTCGGACCAGTTTCCTACTGAAAGGTCTAAGGTGGCTTTCGTAGTCAGCCTTCTGTCTGGAAAAGCCCTGTCATGGGCCACACCGCTCTGGGACCGCGATGACCCCGTCACTGCCTCTGTACACTCCTTCTTCTCGGAAATTCGAAGTGTCTTTGAGGAACCTGCCCGAGCCTCTTCTGCTGAGACTGCCCTGCTGAACCTGGTCCAGGGTAATTCTTCCGTTGGCGAGTACGCCATACAATTCCGTACTCTTGCTTCTGAACTATCCTGGAATAATGAGGCCCTCTGCGCGACCTTTAAAAAAGGCCTATCCAGCAACATTAAAGATGTTCTGGCCGCACGAGAAATTCCTGCTAACCTGCATGAACTCATTCATCTAGCCACTCGCATTGACATGCGTTTTTCTGAGAGACATCAAGAGCTCCGCCAGGAAAAAGACTTAGATCTCTGGGCACCTCTCCCACAGTCTCCGTTGCAATCTACGCCTAGGCCTCCCGCCGAGGAGGCCATGCAAGTGGATCGGTCTCGCCTGACCCAGGAGGAGAGGAATCGCCGTAGGGAAGCAAATCTTTGTCTGTACTGTGCCAGTACCGAACATTTTTTGGTGGATTGCCCTATCCGTCCTCCACGTCTGGGAAACGCACGCTCGCACCCAGCTCTCGTGGGTGTGGCGTCTCTTGAGTCTAAGTCGGCTTCTCCACGTCTCACGGTGCCCGTGCGGATTTTCCCTTCAGCCAACTCCTCCCTCTCAGCCGTGGCCTGCCTGGACTCTGGTGCCTCTGGGAATTTTATTTGTGAGTCCTTGGTGAATAAATTCCGCATCTCGGTGACCCGTCTCGTCAAGCCACTCTACATTTCCGCGGTCAACGGAGTCAGGTTGGATTGCACCGTGCGTTACCGCACGGAGCCCCTCCTAATGTGCATCGGACCTCATCACGAAAAAATTGAGTTTTTGGTCCTCTCCAATTGCACTTCCGAAATTCTCCTTGGACTACCCTGGCTTCAACACCATTCCCCAACCCTGGATTGGTCCACAGGGGAGATCAAGAGCTGGGGTTCCTCTTGTTTCAAGGACTGCCTTAAACCGGTTCCCAGTACTCCCTGCCGTGACCCTGTGGTTCCCCCTGTAACCGGTCTGCCGTCCTGCCATAAGAAGTGCCTCTCCCCCCCTCCCAGTCCAGTCAGGCAAGCCTCGGTGCCTCCCCATGGCCCCCGTCCTGGTGTCACACTGCCCCGTGCCAGGCCTCGCCCTCTGCCCTCCCTCCCCATTCCCACTCCTGCTGTACTGCCTGCCGTTGAGGAAACCCTCCATTCTTTCCCGGTCTCCTCATCCCAGGGGAGGCAGTTACCGGACAAAGAGAAGGGGAGACCTAAGGGGGGGGGGTACTGTTACGCCTAGCGCTCCGGGTCCCCGCTCCTCCCCGGAGCGCTTACGGCGTCTCTCTCTCCGCAGCGCCCCGGTCGGTCCCGCTGACCGGGAGCGCTGCACTGTCATGGCCGTCGGGGATGCGATTTGCACAGCGGGACGCGCCCGCTCGCGAATCGCATCCCAGGTCACTTACCCGTCCCGGTTCCCTGCTGTCATGTGCTGGCGCGCGCGGCTCCGCTCTCTAGGGCGCGCGCGCGCCAGCTCCCTGAGACTTAAAGGGCCAGTGCACCAGTGATTGGTGCCTGGCCCAATTAGCTTGATTGGCTCCACCTGCTCCCAGACTATATCTGTTCTCTGTCCCAGCACTTCCCTGCCGGATCTTGTTGCCCTAGAGCCTAGTGAAAGCGTTACTGTGTTGTCCTTACTGTGTACTTGACCTCCTGCTATTACCTTACTGACTACGATCCTTGCTGCCTGCCCCGACCTTCTGCTACGTCCGACCTTGCTTTTGTCTACTCCCTTGTACCGCGCCTATCTTCAGCAGTCAGAGAGGTTGAGCCGTTGCTAGTGGATACGACCTGGTCACTACCGCCGCAGCAAGACCATCCCGCTTTGCGGCGGGCTCTGGTGAACACCAGTAGTGACTTAGAACCGGTCCACTAGCACGGTCCACGCCAATCCCTCTCTGGCACAGAGGATCCACCTCCTGCCAGCCGGCATCGTGACACAGGTACTTATAGAAAAGATGCAGGTGTAAGTCATTATTACGGGCGCACTGGCCCGTTAAGGACCAGGCCAATTTTATTTTTGCATTTTCGTTTTTTCCCTCCTCCCCCACTGTTCTGATGCTCGCTGTCATACACAGGACGTTAATGTACGTCCTGGTGCTGGAGCTGGAAGTAACGCCAAACCAGGACATACATTTACATCCGTGGTCATTAAGGAGGCAGGGGCATGTGTGCCGGCGCTGCGAGAGAATGGAAGGGACAACAGAGAGCGGAGGTGAGTGACGGGCTGGGATTTGCATGCGGGCGCATACCGCGATGCGAACCCCGGCCCCACCAGCTGAGGAGGGCAAAGAAGGAAAGCGCTCATGGTCAGCATGTCTGGCCGGAGCGCTGGACGTAACACCCATATAGATAGCAGCAGTATACAGATCTGAGTGGGGAGGGTCTGGGAGCTAGCAAGAATGTAGTTCACAGGAAGTCAGCTGACACATTAGGGCATGTGACTTTCAGTGAGTCAAATTGGTGATCACATGACCAAGTTTGGATACTGAAAAGCATGGATCGAGCTGTGCACGAATGAAAAAAGGGCATTGAATGACTCAAAATCAAAATGCTCGTGTACTTCTCTCTCCATCACCTCATACACATTTATGCCATCAGAACAGCTTTGACTCTCAGCCACCCAACAACTTTCTTAGGATAGTGGCTGGACCACTGGTACTGGGACACTACAACAGCACAAAAGATGTGGCCTTTGACAGCTTTGTAAGTGGAAAAATAAAAAAATATTGGGTTCAGAACATGGCGAGGCACAATACAAGTTATTGTTATAGCCCCACAAAATTGCAATAGCCTTTTTTCAGGTTTTATAATAGGGTAAAATGAAGGGTATCAGTAAAATGTACAAGAAAAAATGAAAAGGTTGTAAGAAGGTGGAGAAGACAGAAATGTAAGCAAAAATTAGAAATTTGCGGGGTTTGGAACAGGTTAAAGTGTCTATATGGCTCTCCTGAATTCTTTTCATGCGGAGCATTTGAGTATTTTACCTCTAGGCCGTTTGGTTGATATAATGCTGTTTTCATTGCAAACATTTTTGGAATTGTTCTATTGCTTTTGCATATGATTGAAAAGTTTTAATTAAAAGATTTAAATGGAAAAAAAAAATCTGTCTCATAATAATGTATAACCAAGGAGATCATGTGATTGTTGTAACACGACAAGGGTGGAATAATGTCCCCAGGAGAGAATTATTTTTCTTTTGGAAAGAGGGACATAGGTCTTTCCTGAAAAAAATATCCCTTTCCTTGGCTGAAGCTACCAAAAATAGTAAGTAGGGTCAATGATGTGTTCAGGTTCCTCACTCTTTTGGATTAAAGGACCAGGAGAAAGCATAATCTTACACTTCTGTTCCGTGTAAAAGAACATTTATCAGGAAATTGAACCTTGAAAAGAAGAGTGCTCATCAGGCTTATTGAGGGTTTAACCGCTGTGCGAACTGTAGGTAAGTTAGTTTTTTGTGGTCTGTATAGATAATCACCGGATGCAGTATCCCCTCTAGGATGTATCTCCGCCATTCTAATGCCATTTTGTCAGCAATCAGTTCTCTGTCCCCAATGGTGTAGTTTTTTTCCACTGGGAGAAGAGTTTTGAAAAGAAACCGTTAGTCGCAAATGTAGCAAATCTTCCTTTTCTACAACAGAATAACCCCTACACTATCTCAGCAAGCATCTACTTTCAGTTGCTTGGTCATGCCAGGGTGATGGAGGACAGGGGCTGTTATCATTGACATATTCTTGAAATACAGCAGGAGCATTTGTGGTGAGCCAAGGGGTGTGAAAGTGAGGTGAATGGGGCAGATGTTGTAGCCTAGGGGCAGATGTTATTAACCCCTAAATGTTTGTTATACCAGGACGTGGTTTTCCTAAGTAACCACCTGAAGGTAGCTCCGCTATCCCAAGGTTAGGAAGGGCAATAATAGTCCAAGACCAGGTTAGG
This sequence comes from Hyla sarda, assembly GCF_029499605.1. Classification (NCBI taxonomy): domain Eukaryota; kingdom Metazoa; phylum Chordata; class Amphibia; order Anura; family Hylidae; genus Hyla; species Hyla sarda. The sequence goes on along the minus strand of NC_079192.1, from coordinate 181,732,591 downwards.
GTTAACGGTAGCTTTACTGAGGTAGACAGATGGTTTTTACAGCTAGGCCAGGATCCCAGAGAGGTGGCCAGTAACACAGAAGGACCTCGCAGCTTGCTGGGACTTGTAGTGACTTTGACAGACTTTAGGACAGCCACGCTGACTATAATAGACTTGACTATTGACTTGACTTCACTGAAGGTAGTGACAGCAGACATTGATGATTTGACTTACTGGAATGTGGCTGTAGGTAAGGCTTGAGGCCTCCAGATGTGCTGGACACTAGCTCTGAGACGTCTGGTCTTTACTGTGCCTCAGTAGGAGTGATAAGAGAGAGATTGTAATGGCTCCCCCTCTTATAAAGGGAGGCTGATCCAGGAGCCCATAGGTCAAGCTGCAGGTCACCTGGTTAACTGGTGCTCTCTGAGTAACAAATACATCATGTGAACACATTATCATGTGGTCACAGGTCCTTAACCCCTTAACAACGCAGGACGTAAATGTAAGTCCTGGTGCGGGGGTATTTAACGCACCAGGATGTACATTTACGTCCTATACATGACCGCGAGCATCGGAGCGATGCTCTGGTCATGCTCGGCAGGTCCCGGCTGCTGATAAGAGCCAGGGACCCACCGGTAATGGCCGACATCCGCGATCGCGCGTATATCCGCCATTAATCCCTCAGATGCCGTAATCAATATAGATCACGGCATCTGCAGCACTGCAGTCACTAAAATGGATGATCGGAACGCCCGCAACGCTGCCGCGGCGATCCGATTATCAAGAACAGCAGACGGAGGTCCCCTCACCTGCCTCCGCTGCCTTCTACGGGTCTTCTGCTCTGGTCTGCAATCGAAGAAGCAGAAGATGACCGATAACACTGATCAGTGCTATGCCCTATGTATAGCACTGAACAGTATTAGCAATTGAATTATTGATATAAATAGTCCCCTATGGGGACTATTAAAGTGTAAAAATAAAAGTAAAAAAAAAAGTGAAAAATCCCCTCCCCTAATAAAAATTTAAATTGTACCATTTTCCACATTTCACCCCCAAAGAGTGTAAAAAAATTTATTTTACAAACATATATGGCATCTCCGCGTGCATAAATATCAGAAATATTAAAATATAATGTTATTGATACCGTACGGTGAACGGCGTGAACGTAAAAAAAAAAAAGTCCAAAATTGCTGCTTTCTTTTTTTACATTTTATTCCAAAAAATTGATAAAAAATGTATTAAAAGTTTGATCACAGCATACAGATCACGGTGCAAAAAATGAGCCCTCATAACGCCGCTAATACGGAAAAAGGAAAAAGTTATAGGTTTTCAAAATAGAGGGATTTTAAACATACTAATTTGGTTAAAAAGTTTGTGATTTTTTTAAAGTGCAACAGTAATAGAAAAGTAAGTAATCATGGGTATAATTTTGATCGTATTGACCCAAAGAATGAAGAACACACGTCGTTTTTACCGTAAATTGTACGTTGTGAAAACAAAACCTTCCAAAATTAGCAAAATTATAGTTTTCTTTTCAACTTCCCCATGCAAATAGTATTTTTTTGGTTGTGTCATACATTTTATGCTAAAGTGAGTGATGGCAGTACAATGGACAAATGGTCGCGCAAAAAACAAACCCTCATACTAGTCTGTGGATGAAAATATAAAAGAATCATGATTTTTTGAAGGCGAGGAGGAAAAAACAAAAATGTAAAAATAAAATTGTCTGAGTCCTTAAGGCCAAAATGGGCTGAGTCCTTAAGGGGTTAAAGGTCCTTTATACCTAATACATATAACATTATGCACTATATATATATATATATATATATATATATATATATATATATTACCATGGGGGAGACACTGCAGGAGAGCCCCTAGGACACAGAGGGACTCAACCTGACAGGGCCTAAGTACTGTAGGGACTATATCCCGTACTGGGACATCACAAACCCCCCTACTTAACAGAAGTCGCCCTCAACGAATAGTCCTGTCGGGCTTTGAGTGTCGAATGCAGTCCTAGGGCATTGTAACCCAACGTCCATTTACAGGCTGTTGTTTAACGTAAACTGTTAATGCAGTAGAGTCTTTGTATAAATGTCCATATGTGCTCTTGTAGATTTTTGCATTTAACGGAGAATAACAATATACCTAAGACTATGGTATAACATGACTTATGGACTATGACTATGTATACTATGACATTTGACTATGCACAACACTTTATATATGACATAACATTGGCGGATTGGGTTGCCTGAGGCTTTCTACCTCATGCCTTGGCTACTGGGGTCCCTTGGCATTACACACTTCTCCCCAGAACCCTAGTTATATTTATACTAGACATTTTCTTATGCTAGACACATTTTTGTAGATAACATTTGACATTCTGTTACCTATGACTTTCCTGTCCAGGAAAGTATCCTGAAAACGGGGACACAAGAAATATCATATTTGACATTTGAGACATATGATATTTGTATGGACTGTGTGGTTGTGAGTGTTACAGTTCTAATGTTCATGACTCTAGGTATACATGACTTTTATATGTACGTGACTATGTGTAGTACACGACTTTACTGTTTCCTGTACATGATGCTGGTGATGGGGTGAAATGTTGCTACTCCCGATTGGTTCAGGACAACCCCTACAAGAAAACTACCAGACATCAGAGAATACAGTACACTATGACTTTTTGGTGTACAACAAATTATATACATTTTATTACACTACAACAATTATAGTGCAAGACTGACCACATTTCCCTTGTGCATAATGGTGAGCAAAATATATTACTATAACATATTTACAAAAAATGTCCGTGTATTGCTCAACAGTCCATATACACTATAGTGTTCATACTCTGTCAGGTTCCTGAGAATCACGGCCGTAGCCGGGCACTGGTTACTGCAAAAGCTTTTCTTGACTAGTTCGTCAGGCACAATGCTTAAACGTCACTGTAGAACCTGGAACAACAAGAGTTTGTGTTTACACACACAAGTCAATTAGTCATATGACCAAGTCTGGTGAAGTTACTGTACATGAATTTACATTGGCAACTTTCTTTCCCAGCCTCGCCTGTCGGACTGGGCCATAGGTTGGTATATGAACCTAGGGTTGCGAGACTGGGCTCCCCGCATGGTGTTAACATGAAACATGTGTTCCATGAAACATGGGACAAACGGGAGTTAGTGATAGTCGGACTGACAGTGACTATCACTTGCACCGCAGCAGCTTGCGCCACTGGGGGATGAACTGTGGGTGCTTGTTGGTCTGGCCAAATCTCCTGAACAGTTGGAGTAGGCCGAGGTACTTTTGTTGGTACCCGCTGATTAGGCCACACCACCTCAATGGCAGGAGCAGGCCTGGGTACTTCTGTTGGTACCCAATGATCAGGCAAAAACCTCCTCACTCCTAGGAGTAGGCCTGGGCACATCTGTGAAGGAGCCTTGGCGCAGATACTTGGGATCCATCGTGGATGGATCTGGATACTCCTCCTGGACAACTGCTCCCTTGACACTTGGAGGTAGAAGACCAAAGGGATCTGCGTCCCAATCTTCAGAGGGGAAGTAGGCAAAAGGAATCTGCGTAGGGTTCATAGGCCTGGTGACAGCCGCTGCCCATTTCCCTTGCAGGCTTTGTACAGGGGTATATTCCACAACCTCCCTGCTCTTGAGTGAATGCATAGCTGGGGGGAAATAGTCCCTCTGCCCTGCCCTCCTGTTCACTAGGAGGATGCCCCCATGGTGACAGTCCATAAGCGTGCCAAACCCCCTTACTCAAATTTGACCACCGTTGCGCGGCGGCGCTCCAGGGGTGGTTCACCCTCTTGGGGGTGTTCTAACTTCCGTATTTATAGGGCCTCCAGTTCTTTGGTGTCTTGCTGCTGTTTCTGTCGTACCTCGAACAGCAGTGGCTTAGGCCCATATCTTTCTAATCTCTGGGCCCTCAGTTCCTCCATGATATCAGCAACATCAGCATCCCTTTTGGCCCTTTCGGACTGCGTCGGAGGAACTGAGAGGGGAAGGAGATGTTCCCTCATATATTGCTCATCGCCAAACAGCCATCTGGGTAGCAGTGGTGATAGGGACATGCTGGGGGCAGCTGGATCTGGGGTGCGGGCTCTGGACTGGGGGTAGAGGGAACGCGGCCTGGGACCGGAAGCGACTCAGTGGTGCATCTTCTTCTTCTGCCCCCCTGGCAACAAGGGGCAGACCTTTCTAGTTCCTCCTCGGACTGGACATAGCAACATGATCTCCATGCCCGGCTTTGGCGGGAATCTTTTGCGTGCTTCTCGACCATCAGGTTAACCCTTTCAGGTACGGCAGACATTTTGGCGTGTAATATGGCTTTAGGCCTGATTTTGCATATCGTCAATCTAACTTTTGCAAACTTACTCACAATAACAGCACAGTTTTTTCACCTCCTCTCGACTTTTTCAGCACCACGGTAAAGACACATTTCAGTAGCAAAGTCCCATACTCTTTTCTGGCGCAAACTTTTTCACAACTGCATGCGATTTACTTTAGGCACAATTCAGACTCAGAAAAGGGGGGAGGACTTGCAACTTTATGGCTAAAGCACACACCCGTATGTCACGATGCCGGCTGGCAGGTAGTGGATCCTCTGTGCCGGAGAGGGATTGGCGTGGACCGTGCTAGTGGATCGGTTCTAAGTCACTACTGGTTTTCACCAGAGCCCGCCGCAAAGCGGGATGGTCTTGCTGCGGCGGTAGTGACCAGGTCGTATCCACTAGCAACGGCTCACCTCTCTGGCTGCTGAAGATAGGCGCGGTACAAGGGAGTAGACAGAAGCAAGGTCGGACGTAGCAGAAGGTCGGGGCAGGCAGCAAGGATCGTAGTCAGGGGCAACGGCAGGAGGTCTGGAACACAGGCTAGGAACACACAAGGAAACGCTTTCACTGGCACGATGGCAACAAGATCCGGCAAGGAAGTGCAAGGGAAGTGAGGTGATATAGGGAAGTGCACAGGTGATCAGACTAATTGGAACCACTGCGCCAATCAGCGGCGCAGTGGCCCTTTAAATCGCAAAGACCCGGCGCGCGCGCGCCCTAAGGAGCGGGGCCGCGCGCGCCGGGACAGGACCGACGGAGAGCGAGTCAGGTACGGGAGCCGGGGTGCGCATCGCGAGCGGGCGCTACCCGCATCGCGAATCGCATCCCGGCTGGAGGCAGTATCGCAGCGCCCCGGGTCAGTGGATCTGACCGGAGCGCTGCAGTGAGGAGAGTGTAGCGAGCGCTCCGGGGAGGAGCGGGGACCCGGAGCGCTCGGCGTAACAGTACCCCCCCCCTTGGGTCTCCCCCTCTTCTTAGAGCCTGAGAACCTGAGGAGCAGACTTTTGTCCAGGATATTGTCCTCAGGTTCCCAGGATCTCTCTTCTGGACCACAACCCTCCCAATCCACTAAAAAAAAGGTTTTCCCTCTGACCTTTTTAGATGCCAGAATCTCTTTGACGGAGAAGATGTCCGAGGAGCCGGAAACAGGAGTGGGAGGAACAGATTTGGGAGAGAAACGGTTGATGATGAGTGGTTTAAGAAGAGAAACGTGAAAGGCATTAGGAATACGAAGAGAAGGAGGAAGAAGAAGTTTGTAAGAGACAGGATTAATCTGGCACAAAATTTTGAAAGGACCAAGATAGCGTGGTCCCAACTTGTAGCTAGGGACACGGAAGCGGACATATTTAGCGGAGAGCCATACCTTGTCTCCAGGGGAAAAAATGGGAGGAGCTCTTCTTTTCTTATCCGCGAACTTCTTCATGCGTGATGAAGCATGTAAGAGAGAATTTTGGGTCTCTCTCCATATGATGGAAAGGTCACGAGAAATTTCATCCACAGCGGGCAGACCAGAGGGCAAGGGGGTAGGGAGGGGGGGAAGAGGGTGACGGCCGTACACCACGAAAAATGGGGATTTGGAGGAAGATTCAGAGACTCTGAAGTTATACGAGAATTCGGCCCATGGAAGGAGATCTGCCCAGTCATCCTGGCGAGAGGAAACAAAATGTCGTAAATAATCACCCAAGACCTGGTTAATTCTTTCTACTTGTCCATTGGATTGGGGATGATATGCAGAAGAAAAATTTAATTTAATCTTGAGTTGTTTACAGAGAGCCCTCCAGAATTTAGACACGAATTGGACGCCTCTATCCGAGACGATCTGTGTAGGCAACCCGTGAAGACGAAAAATGTGTACAAAAAATTGTTTAGCCAACTGAGGCGCTGAAGGAAGACCAGGAAGAGGGATGAAATGTGCCATTTTGGAGAATCGATCAACGACCACCCAAATAACAGTGTTGCCACGGGAAGGGGGTAAATCAGTAATAAAATCCATACCAATCAGAGACCAAGGCTGTTCGGGGACAGGCAGGGGATGAAGAAAACCAGCGGGCTTCTGGCGAGGAGTCTTATCCCGGGCACAGATAGTGCAGGCTCGCACAAAGTCCACAACATCCGTCTCCAGAGTCGGCCACCAATAGAAGCGGGAGATGAGTTGCACAGATTTCTTGATGCCCACATGACCTGCGAGATGGGAGGAGTGACCCCATTTGAGGATTCCGAGGCGTTGGCGTGGAGAAACAAAGGTCTTTCCTGGAGGAGTTTGCCTGATGGAGGCTGGAGAGGTGGAAATCAGGCAGTCAGGAGGAATGATGTGTTGCGGAGAGAGTTCAACTTCCGAAGCATCCGAGGAACGAGAGAGAGCATCGGCCCTAATGTTCTTATCGGCAGGCCGAAAGTGAATTTCAAAATTAAATCGGGCAAAGAACAGAGACCACCGGGCCTGGCGAGGATTCAGCCGTTGGGCAGACTGGAGGTAGGAGAGGTTCTTGTGATCGGTGTAAATAATAACTGGAAATCTTGATCCCTCCAGCAGATGCCTCCATTCCTCAAGTGCTAATTTGATGGCTAGAAGCTCTCGATCCCCGATGGAGTAGTTCCTCTCCGCCGGAGAGAAGGTCCTAGAAAAAAACCCACAAGTGACAGCATGCCCGGAAGAATTTTTTTGTAGAAGAACAGCTCCAGCTCCCACTGAGGAGGCATCAACCTCCAATAGGAAGGGTTTGGAAGGGTCAGGTCTGGAGAGCACGGGAGCCGAAGAAAAGGCAGACTTGAGTCGTTTAAAGGCGTCTTCCGCTTGAGGAGGCCAAGACTTGGGATCGGCATTTTTTTTGGTTAAAGCCACGATAGGGGCCACAACGGTAGAAAAATGTGGAATAAATTGCCTGTAATAATTGGCGAACCCCAAAAAGCGTTGGATAGCACGGAGTCCGGAGGGGCGTGGCCAATCTAAGACGGCAGAGAGTTTGTCTGGATCCATTTGTAGTCCCTGGCCAGAGACCAAGTATCCTAGAAAAGGAAGAGATTGGCATTCAAACAGACATTTCTCAATTTTGGCATAGAGTTGATTGTCACGAAGTCTCTGAAGAACCATACGGACATGCTGGCGGTGTTCTTCTAGATTGGCAGAAAAAATCAGGATATCGTCCAGATATACAACAACACAGGAGTATAAAAGATCACGAAAAATTTCATTAACAAAGTCTTGAAAGACGGCAGGGGCGTTGCACAGGCCAAAGGGCATGACCAGATACTCAAAGTGTCCATCTCTGGTGTTAAATGCCGTTTTCCATTCATCCCCCTCTCTGATGCGGATGAGATTATAAGCACCTCTTAAGTCCAGTTTAGTAAAGATGTGGGCACCTTGGAGGCGATCAAAGAGTTCAGAGATGAGGGGTAGGGGGTAGCGGTTCTTAACCGTGATTTTATTAAGACCGCGGTAGTCAATGCAAGGACGTAGGGAGCCATCTTTTTTGGGCACAAAGAAAAATCCGGCTCCGGCAGGAGAGGAGGATTTACGGATAAAGCCCTTTTTTAAATTTTCCTGGACGTATTCAGACATGGCAAGAGTCTCTGGGGCGGACAGAGGATAAATTCTGCCCCGGGGCGGAGTAGTGCCCGGGAGAAGGTCGATAGGACAATCATAAGGCCTGTGAGGAGGTAGAGTCTCAGCTTGTTTTTTGCAAAAAACATCCGCAAAGTCCATATAGGCCTTAGGGAGACCGGTTACTGGAGGAACCACAGAGTCACGGCAAGGGTTACTGGGAACCGGTTTTAGACAGTCCTTGGAACAAGAGGGCCCCCAACTCTTGATCTCCCCAGTGGACCAATCCAGGGTTGGGGAATGAAGTTGAAGCCAGGGAAGTCCAAGGAGAATTTCAGAAGTGCAATTGGGGAGGACCAAAAGTTCAATCCTCTCGTGATGAGATTCGATGCACATTAGAAGGGGCTCCGTGCGGAAACGTATGGTACAGTCCAATCTTTCATTGTTTACACAATTGATGTAAAGGGGTCTGGCGAGACTGGTCACTGGGATGTTGAACCTGTTGACGAGAGAGGCCAAAATAAAATTTCCTGCAGATCCAGAGTCCAAGAAGGCCATAGTAGAGAAGGAGAAGGCAGAGGCAGACATCCGCACAGGCACAGTAAGACGTGGAGAAGCAGAGTAGACATCAAGGACTGTCTCACCTTTGTGCGGAGTCAGCGTACGTCTTTCCAGGCGGGGAGGACGGATAGGACAATCCCTCAGGAAGTGTTCGGTACTAGCACAGTACAGGCAGAGATTCTCCATGCGGCGTCGTGTCCTCTCTTGAGGTGTCAGGCGAGACCGGTCAACTTGCATAGCCTCCACGGCGGGAGGCACAGGAACGGATTGCAGGGGACCAGAGGAGAGAGGAGCCGAGGAGAAGAAACGCCTGGTGCGAACAGAGTCCATATCTTGGCGGAGCTCCTGACGCCTTTCGGAAAAACGCATGTCAATGCGAGTGGCTAGGTGAATGAGTTCATGTAGATTAGCAGGGATTTCTCGTGCGGCCAGAACATCTTTAATGTTGCTGGATAGGCCTTTTTTAAAGGTCGCGCAGAGGGCCTCATTATTCCAGGATAATTCTGAAGCAAGAGTACGGAATTGTACGGCATACTCGCCAACGGAAGAATTACCCTGGACCAGGTTCAACAGGGCAGTCTCAGCAGAAGAGGCTCGGGCAGGTTCCTCAAAGACACTTCGGATTTCCGAGAAGAAGGAGTGTACGGAGGCAGTGACGGGGTCATTGCGGTCCCAGAGCGGTGTGGCCCAAGACAGGGCTTTTCCAGACAGAAGGCTGACTACGAAAGCCACCTTAGACCTTTCAGTGGGAAACTGGTCCGACATCATCTCCAGGTGCAGGGAACATTGGGAAAGAAAGCCACGGCAAAACTTAGAGTCCCCATCAAATTTATCCGGCAAGGATAGGCGTAGACCAGGAGCGGCCACTCGCTGCGGAGGGGGTGCAGGAGCTGGCGGAGGAGATGATTGCTGAAGCTGTGGTAGTAACTGCTGTAGCATAACGGTCAGTTGAGACAGCTGTTGGCCTTGTTGCGCTATCTGTTGTGACTGCTGGGCGACCACCGTGGTGAGGTCAGCGACAACTGGCAGAGGAACTTCAGCGGGATCCATGGCCGGATCTACTGTCACGATGCCGGCTGGCAGGTAGTGGATCCTCTGTGCCGGAGAGGGATTGGCGTGGACCGTGCTAGTGGATCGGTTCTAAGTCACTACTGGTTTTCACCAGAGCCCGCCGCAAAGCGGGATGGTCTTGCTGCGGCGGTAGTGACCAGGTCGTATCCACTAGCAACGGCTCACCTCTCTGGCTGCTGAAGATAGGCGCGGTACAAGGGAGTAGACAGAAGCAAGGTCGGACGTAGCAGAAGGTCGGGGCAGGCAGCAAGGATCGTAGTCAGGGGCAACGGCAGGAGGTCTGGAACACAGGCTAGGAACACACAAGGAAACGCTTTCACTGGCACGATGGCAACAAGATCCGGCAAGGAAGTGCAAGGGAAGTGAGGTGATATAGGGAAGTGCACAGGTGATCAGACTAATTGGAACCACTGCGCCAATCAGCGGCGCAGTGGCCCTTTAAATCGCAAAGACCCGGCGCGCGCGCGCCCTAAGGAGCGGGGCCGCGCGCGCCGGGACAGGACCGACGGAGAGCGAGTCAGGTACGGGAGCCGGGGTGCGCATCGCGAGCGGGCGCTACCCGCATCGCGAATCGCATCCCGGCTGGAGGCAGTATCGCAGCGCCCCGGGTCAGTGGATCTGACCGGAGCGCTGCAGTGAGGAGAGTGTAGCGAGCGCTCCGGGGAGGAGCGGGGACCCGGAGCGCTCGGCGTAACACCGTATCCTGTTCGTGACGCCAACATTTTGAGGTTAGCCACGGGGTGTGAAGGTGAGGTGTATGGGGCAGATGTTGTAGCCCAGGGAAAGATGTTATTAACCCCTAAATGTTCAGGAAGCCAGGGTGTGGTTTTCCTAACTAACCACCCGAAGGTAGTTCCGCTATCCCAAGGTTAGGCAGGGCAATAATGCAGATCCAGGTTGAAAATCTGAGCACCTTGAATACTGTTGAATAAGTACAAAATCAAGGGCAGGGGATATTTATTCTTGGGTGTGATCTTATTCAAGCCACGATAGTCTATGCATGGGCGAAGCTGCCCATCTTTTTTGGCAACAAAGAAGAAGCCAGCTCCTGCCAGTGAGGTTGACTTCTGGATAAAACGCCCCCTCCCATAGACTTGCATTGAGGGGGTGGGGTTTGATGTCACGAGGGGGCGGGCTATGACGTCACAAGCTCCCGGGGCAGACTCAAGCGTTTGGAACTGTTTGTTCCAAACACTGAGCAGCAGAGTACCCCTTTAAGGACCAGAGGTTTTTTCATTTTTGCACTTTCGTATTTTCCACCTCACCTTCTAAAAATCAGAATGCTTTAAATTTTGCACTTATCAGGGCTTGTTTTTTTCCGCCACCAATCGTACTTTGTAATGACCAATCATTTCACCAACAAATTTATGATGAAATCAGAAAAAAAAATATTTGTGGGGAAAAATTTGAAAAAAAACGCTATTTTGTCATTTTTGGGGGCTTCTGAATCTACGCGGTGCACTTTTCGGTAAAAATTACACACTGGCCCTCATTTACTAAAGTCCAACCGACTCTTTTTCTCGGTTATTGCACCTAAATTTTAGTCGCAACGTCTGTGCAACTATTTATGTGACCAAATTTTTGTCGCACAACCGACACTTTAGAAAACACTCAGTTTTTTTCACTCTGAAATGAGCGTGTTTTATGCAAAAATGGGTGTTATACCAACAAAAACCAAAAAATACTCGGAGTAGTTCGAAAATCACACGAGAAAAAGTGTGAGTTTGCCTCACACAATAACCGACAGCCAAGAGGCCGAGTGAAATAAAAAAAATGGAGTGATTTCTAACAAGAGACTGTTTACCATTGTGTTTTTTGTGAAAGTAACTTGTTTTATAACCTAAAAACATTTTGTACAGTTCAACACTTTTATGAATAAAATATTGAATGCTTTTGTGATAGTTAATGTTTATATATTTTTTTTCTTTTTAACACATTTGCAATATTAGGTTTCAATCAATTTAACACCCAAGCTGATAAACAAGGATAATTGTAATGCTTGAAAATTATAACACATGAATACTTTTGATTCATGGAAACATTTTTAAACAAACAAGCCTAAACCATTTTGACTCACACAACTAATTTCTTTAGCTCGGAGTTTGTGCAACACAATTGACTAGTGCGACACAAAAAAAAGTGCGACACAAAAATAACCGACATGTACGACAGAATAGTAAATAAGCCTGAAAAAAAAGACGGGGTGGTGATCATGGCGGCCATTTTGAAGTCGGCCATTTTGTATCCAACTTTTGTTTTTTCAATAGGAAGAGGGTCAAGTGAATTTCACAAGAAAAACAATGATGTTCTTGGTTTTAACGTAACTTTATTCTTTCATGAGTTATTTACAAGTTTCTGACCACTTATAAAATGTGTGTATGTGTATAAGTGCCCATTGTGTTGGATTGTCAATGCAACCCTCTTCTCCCACTCTTCACACACTGATAGCAACACCGCAGGAGAAATGCTAGCACAGGCTTCCAGTACCCATAGTTTCAGATGCTACACATCTCGTATCTTCACAGCATAGACAATTGCCTTAAGATGACCCCAAAGATACAAGTCTAAGGGGTTCAGATCAGGAGACCTTGGGGGCCATTCAACTGGCCCACGATGACCAATCCACTTTCCATAAAACTGTTCATCTAGGAATGCTCGGACCTGATACCCATAATGTGGTGGTGCACCATCCGAGGTCCGAGCATTCCTAGATGAACAATAACCGAGAGATGCCAACTGCTATCAGCAGCTGAAATCTGCTAGTAATGACTGACATTGGAGATCGCTCCAGTGTCTGTCATTTAACTGGTTAAATCTTTTCAGATCATAGCATTTAAACATTCAGTGCCGCTATTCCCTGGTGTTTTGTGGTCACATTGCCAACCTTCCCCACGCTGTGTTGCATGGAAAGCCCGCGTCTTACCTCTGCTTCTCAGGCTTCCCTGGCTTGGTGATTGCTAAAGGCTGCCTTTGGCAGCTCTTAGCAGTCAAGCGCAAGAAGCAATACAGTTCCCGTATAAGTTTTCAATTTGAACCGTATTGAAAACCGTATTTTAAAAGATGCCTCCGGTTGTGTCCGTGTGGCATCCTGTAAGGTTTTGTCAGTTTTTTTCCCGTTCCCAAAACTGTAGCCTACCACGGTTTTTCGTCCGGGTGAAAAACCGTATTGAAACGTATACGTTTTTTTTTTTTTACATCGGAGTCAATGGGAACCGTACAGAACCGTATGTGCATACGGTTCCATCAAATTCGTTTTTTTAATCAAAAACCTTATACGGGAACTGTTGCAAACCCGTGGTGTGAACCAAGCCTAAGCCATCTAATGAGAAGGGGGGAAATATGTATTTTTAAAAAAGTAAATTTTTTTTTTTAAATCAAAAAAAAAAATCCCCCTTCCTTACCTAATAAGAATGTAACAGGAATTGCAGAAGTTGCTGTGGTGTTGCCAGTGTAACAGAAAGTATGGCATGCCGATGAGCACAAAAAAAGTGTTCAAACACTGCACCAGGACATCTTGACGATTGCTCTGGCGTTGTAGCTCTTTAAACAGATTTTGCACAGCAGACTTGGCATTGCCTGTGGGATCCATGGCCTGAGCAACTGTAATGCCCCAACCGGTGTGCACCATCTGTGGTTTGGCTTCGGCCAGGCTTGGAAGTATTCACCAGGTTTTCACCTTTTATCCCGCTCTGGGTTGCAGAAGCTGGACTTCTGCTAGAGGGAAGCCGCAGTTGGCAGCCGGCGTTACTTTTGTGCTTGCATAATTCTAAAACACTGTATCTGTTCCCAGCATTTTGTATTCAGTTTACAGAGAAATTCACATTGTGTTCCTAAAGTCAATAAACTAGGCATAATTCCTGGCTCATATTAGTTCATTAATTGGAATAATTGAATACATGGAATACATAATTTTACCAAATATGTGTTATACAAAAAATCTAATCTGATACTTTCAGAATTCAGTTGGTGTGAAGGAAATTGAAAGGAAAAAACAAAAAATGACACTTCTAGACGTCTTTTTCACTAATTTAGTGCAAACATTTTCTGGCTGATTTATCAAATGCTTCTATAATCTTTTCTTGTTCTGCTCAGCATCTCTAAAAGAGGACAAGTCCATGTTTCCTTTTTCTACAGATCCTACAGATTCTGGTTTGCATTTAGCTGACCAACTTCAAAGTGGTCATTTTTCTCATTAGTAATGTGATTGTCGCAACTTGGCTCAGGTTGATGCAATGGAACCAAATACACTAAGCAGCAAGCTAACTAAAAGTAAATGTTACGCCGAGCGCTCCGGGTTCCCGCTCCTCCCCGGAGCGCTCGCTTCACCTCCTCCGCTGCAGCGCCCCGGTCACGTCCTCTGACCCGGGGCGCTGCGATCCTGCTGCTAGCCGGGATGCGATTCGCGATGCGGGTAGCGCCCGCTCGCGATGCGCACCCCGGCTCTCCTACCTGACTCGCTCCCCGTCTGTTCTGTCCCGGCGCGCGCGGCCCCGCTCCCTAGGGCGCGCGCGCGCCGGGTCTCTGCGATTTAAAGGGCCACTGCGCCGCTGATTGGCGCAGTGGTTCCAATTAGAGTTATCACCTGTGCACTCCCTATATTACCTCACTTCCCTTGCACTCCCTTGCCGGATCTTGTTGCCTTAGTGCCAGTGAAAGCGTTCCCTGTGTGTCCCTTGCCAGTGTTTCCAGACCTTCTGCCGTTGCCCCTGACTACGATCCTTGCTGCCTGCCCCGACCTTCTGCTACGTCCGACCTTGCTTCTGCCTACTCCCTTGTACCGCGCCTATCTTCAGCAGCCAGAGAGGTGAGCCGTTGCTAGTGGATACGACCTGGTCACTACCGCCGCAGCAAGACCATCCCGCTTTGCGGCGGGCTCTGGTGAAAACCAGTAGTGGCTTAGAACCGGTCCACTAGCACGGTCCACGCCAATCCCTCTCTGGCACAGAGGGTCCACTACCTGCCAGCCGGCATCGTGACAGTAGATCCGGCCATGGATCCCGCTGAAGTTCCTCTGCCAGTTGTCGCTGACCTCACCACGGTGGTCGCCCAGCAGTCACAACAGATTGCGCAACAAGGCCAACAGCTGTCTCAACTGACCGTTATGCTACAACAGTTGCTACCACAGCTTCAGCAGTCATCTCCTCCGCCAGCTCCTGCACCTCCTCCGCAGCGAGTGGCCGCTCCTGGGATACGCTTATCCTTGCCGGATAAGTTTGATGGGGACTCTAAGTTTTGCCGTGGCTTCCTTTCCCAATGTTCCCTGCATCTGGAGATGATGTCGGACCTGTTTCCCACTGAAAGGTCTAAGGTGGCTTTCGTAGTCAGTCTTCTGTCCGGAAAAGCCCTGTCATGGGCCACACCGCTCTGGGACCGCAATGACCCCGTCACTGCCTCAGTACACTCCTTCTTCTCGGAAATCCGAAGTGTCTTTGAGGAACCTGCCCGAGCCTCTTCTGCTGAGACTGCCCTGTTGAACCTGGTCCAGGGTAATTCTTCCGTTGGCGAGTATGCCGTACAATTCCGTACACTTGCTTCAGAATTGTCCTGGAATAATGAGGCCCTCTGCGCGACCTTCAAAAAAGGCCTATCCAGCAACATTAAAGATGTTCTGGCCGCACGAGAAATTCCTGCTAATCTACATGAACTTATTCACCTAGCCACTCGCATTGACATGCGTTTTTCTGAAAGGCGTCAGGAACTCCGCCAAGATATGGACTCTGTTCGCACGAGGCGTTTCGTCTCCTCGGCTCCTCTCTCCTCTGGTCCCCTGCAATCTGTTCCTGTGCCTCCCGCCGTGGAGGCTATGCAGGTCGACCGGTCTCGCCTGACACCTCAAGAGAGGACACGACGCCGTATGGAGAACCTCTGCCTGTACTGTGCTAGTACCGAACACTTCCTGAGGGATTGTCCTATCCGTCCTCCCCGCCTGGAAAGACGTACGCTGACTCCGCACAAAGGTGAGACAGTCCTTGATGTCTACTCTGCTTCTCCACGTCTTACTGTGCCTGTGCGGATGTCTGCTTCTGCCTTCTCCTTCTCTACAGTGGCCTTCTTGGACTCTGGTTCTGCAGGAAATTTTATTTTGGCCTCTCTCGTCAACAGGTTCAACATCCCAGTGACCAGTCTCGCCAGACCCCTCTACATCAATTGTGTAAATAATGAAAGATTGGACTGTACCATACGTTTCCGCACGGAGCCCCTTCTTATGAGCATCGGATCTCATCATGAGAGGATTGAACTTTTGGTCCTCCCCAATTGCACCTCGGAGATTCTCCTTGGACTTCCCTGGCTTCAACTTCATTCCCCAACCCTGGATTGGTCCACTGGGGAGATCAAGAGTTGGGGGTCCTCTTGTTCCAAGAACTGTCTAAAACCGCTTCCCAGTAACCCTTGCCGTAACTCTGTGGTTCCTCCAGTAACCGGTCTCCCCAAGGCCTATATGGACTTCGCGGATGTTTTCTGCAAAAAACAAGCTGAGACTCTACCTCCTCACAGGCCTTATGATTGCCCTATCGACCTCCTCCCGGGTACTACTCCACCCCGGGGCAGAATTTATCCTCTCTCTGCCCCAGAGACTCTTGCCATGTCCGAATACGTCCAGGAGAATCTAAAAAGGGGCTTTATCCGTAAATCCTCCTCTCCTGCCGGAGCCGGATTTTTCTTTGTCTCCAAAAAAGATGGCTCCCTACGTCCTTGCATTGACTACCGCGGTCTTAATAAAATCACGGTTAAGAACCGCTACCCCTTACCCCTCATCTCTGAACTCTTTGATCGCCTCCAAGGTGCCCACATCTTCACTAAATTGGACTTAAGAGGCGCCTATAACCTCATCCGCATCAGAGAGGGGGACGAGTGGAAAACGGCATTTAACACCAGAGATGGACACTTTGAGTATCTGGTCATGCCCTTTGGACTGTGCAATGCCCCTGCCGTCTTCCAAGACTTTGTCAATGAAATTTTTCGTGATCTATTATACTCCTGTGTTGTGGTATATCTGGACGATATCCTAATTTTTTCTGCCAATCTAGAGGAACACCGCCGGCATGTCCGTATGGTTCTTCAGAGACTTCGTGACAACCAACTCTATGCCAAAATTGAGAAATGTCTGTTTGAATGCCAATCTCTTCCTTTTCTAGGATATTTGGTCTCTGGCCAGGGACTACAGATGGATCCAGACAAACTCTCTGCCGTCTTAAATTGGCCACGCCCCTCCGGACTCCGTGCTATCCAACGCTTTTTGGGGTTCGCCAATTATTACAGGCAATTTATTCCACATTTTTCTACCATTGTGGCTCCTATCGTGGCTTTAACCAAGAAAAATGCTGATCCCAAGTCCTGGCCTCCTCAAGCAGAAGACTCCTTTAAACAACTCAAGTCTGCCTTTTCTTCGGCTCCCGTGCTCTCCAGACCTGACCCTTCCAAACCCTTCCTATTGGAGGTTGATGCCTCCTCAGTAGGAGCTGGAGCTGTTCTTCTACAAAAAAATCCTTCCGGGCATGCTGTCACTTGTGGTTTTTTCTCTAGGACCTTCTCTCCAGCGGAGAGGAACTACTCCATCGGGGATCGAGAACTTCTAGCCATTAAATTAGCACTTGAGGAATGGAGGCATCTGCTGGAGGGATCAAGATTTCCTGTTATTATCTACACCGACCACAAGAACCTCTCCTACCTCCAGTCGGCCCAACGGCTGAATCCTCGCCAGGCCCGGTGGTCTCTGTTCTTTGCCCGATTTAATTTTGAGATTCACTTTCGTCCTGCCGATAAGAACATTAGAGCCGATGCTCTCTCTCGTTCCTCGGATGCCTCAGAAGTTGATCTCCCTCCGCAACACATCATTCCACCTGACTGCCTGATCTCCACTTCTCCTGCCTCCATCAGACAGACTCCTCCAGGAAAGACCTTTGTTTCTCCACGCCAACGCCTCGGAATCCTCAAATGGGGTCACTCCTCCCATCTCGCAGGTCATGCGGGCATCAAGAAATCTGTGCAACTCATCTCCCGCTTCTATTGGTGGCCAACTCTGGAGACGGATGTTGGGGACTTTGTGCGAGCCTGCACTATCTGTGCCCGGGATAAGACTCCTCGCCAGAAGCCCGCTGGTTTTCTTCATCCTCTGCCTGTCCCCGAACAGCCTTGGTCTCTGATTGGTATGGATTTTATTACTGATTTACCCCCTTCCCGTGGCAACACCGTTATTTGGGTGGTCGTTGATCGATTCTCCAAAATGGCACATTTCATTCCTCTTCCTGGTCTTCCTTCTGCGCCTCAGTTGGCTAAACAATTTTTTGTACACATTTTTCGTCTTCACGGGTTGCCTACGCAGATTGTCTCGGATAGAGGGGTCCAATTCGTGTCTAAATTCTGGAGAGCTCTCTGTAAACAACTCAAGATTAAATTAAATTTTTCCTCTGCATATCATCCCCAGTCCAATGGACAAGTAGAAAGAATTAACCAGATCCTGGGTGATTATTTGCGACATTTTGTTTCCTCCCGCCAGGATGACTGGGCAGATCTCCTTCCATGGGCCGAATTCTCGTATAACTTCAGGGTCTCTGAATCTTCCTCCAAATCCCCATTTTTCGTGGTGTACGGCCGTCACCCTCTTCCCCCCCTCCCTACCCCCTTGCCCTCTGGTCTGCCCGCTGTGGATGAAATTTCTCGTGACCTTTCCATTATATGGAGAGAGACCCAAAATTCTCTCTTACAGGCTTCTTCACGCATGAAGAGGTTCGCGGATAAGAAAAGAAGAGCTCCCCCCGTTTTTTCCCCTGGAGACAAGGTATGGCTCTCCGCTAAATATGTCCGCTTCCGTGTCCCTAGCTACAAGTTGGGACCACGCTATCTTGGTCCTTTCAAAATTCTGTGTCAAATTAATCCTGTCTCTTATAAACTTCTTCTTCCTCCTTCTCTTCGTATCCCTAATGCCTTTCACGTCTCTCTTCTCAAACCACTCATCCTCAACCGTTTTTCTCCCAAATCTGTTCCTCCCACTCCTGTTTCCGGCTCCTCGGACGTCTTCTCGGTCAAGGAGATTTTGGCTGCCAAAAAGGTCAGAGGAAAAAATTTTTTTTTAGTAGACTGGGAGGGTTGTGGTCCTGAAGAGAGATCCTGGGAACCTGAGGACAACATCCTTGACAAAAGTCTGCTCCTCAGGTTCTCAGGCTCCAAGAAGAGGGGGAGACCCAAGGGGGGGGGTACTGTTACGCCGAGCGCTCCGGGTTCCCGCTCCTCCCCGGAGCGCTCGCTTCACCTCCTCCGCTGCAGCGCCCCGGTCACGTCCTCTGACCCGGGGCGCTGCGATCCTGCTGCTAGCCGGGATGCGATTCGCGATGCGGGTAGCGCCCGCTCGCGATGCGCACCCCGGCTCTCCTACCTGACTCGCTCCCCGTCTGTTCTGTCCCGGCGCGCGCGGCCCCGCTCCCTAGGGCGCGCGCGCGCCGGGTCTCTGCGATTTAAAGGGCCACTGCGCCGCTGATTGGCGCAGTGGTTCCAATTAGAGTTATCACCTGTGCACTCCCTATATTACCTCACTTCCCTTGCACTCCCTTGCCGGATCTTGTTGCCTTAGTGCCAGTGAAAGCGTTCCCTGTGTGTCCCTTGCCAGTGTTTCCAGACCTTCTGCCGTTGCCCCTGACTACGATCCTTGCTGCCTGCCCCGACCTTCTGCTACGTCCGACCTTGCTTCTGCCTACTCCCTTGTACCGCGCCTATCTTCAGCAGCCAGAGAGGTGAGCCGTTGCTAGTGGATACGACCTGGTCACTACCGCCGCAGCAAGACCATCCCGCTTTGCGGCGGGCTCTGGTGAAAACCAGTAGTGGCTTAGAACCGGTCCACTAGCACGGTCCACGCCAATCCCTCTCTGGCACAGAGGGTCCACTACCTGCCAGCCGGCATCGTGACAGTAAATCTAATGGATTGAGAACCCCAAACCCTAATATATCAGCATTTTGAAGAACAGACTATATTAGTAACCTGGGCTTATTTTCAACTGTTCTTCTCAGTTGTCATCAGTGGATTTTTCAGCATTTATGAAACAGATTGCACCGCAATTGAAGTGTCGACCCATACAACCTATTGGACACTAGCTGGGTTAAGTCTTGTTCGAACGGTATGTTTGTGGCTTACCTCCCTGAGAATAAAATCAGACATCCATGCCTGACCTTTCTCTCCCCAGCACCTACCAACAGGGAAGAGTTGGGAGGCCACCATACACATTATGGTCAGTCAATCATTCAGTCTGATGTCTTAGCCAGCTTTAAGGTGGCCATACACATTAGATAAAAGTAGGTTGAAAATTGAGCAACTGTGAGACAAACATCTGTGCTGTGATTGGTTGCGTTAGAAAACAGACAATATTTCTTTAAGGAAATGTTTACACGTACATATTTTATGCAGATTTTTAGCTGCTGATTTTCCTACCCGTTGACTTCAATGGGTAGGAAAATCAGCAGCAAAATACACAGTAAATAAGTATGTGTAAATGCACCCTTGGACAGTTTCATATATCTCCCCCAATATTTCTGGGAATGTCCTGAGACCATTGTGAGAAAGATCTTTTAGTGAACTGTCTGGCAAAAATTGCAAACATTGCCAAGTTCCTTTCAGGCAATAATAGTCTGTCTTGGAATAATGAATGATTGTTATAGCTAAAATTATATGTCTTCACTAACTTTATTGTGTATGGGTATCTTAAGAAATATATGACTAAAGGTACCCATACACATGCATTAGCTGTTGGCTGAACATTCACTTGACTTTCTCACCCTATCCATCTATGCACAGAAATGTTTGGCTGAGGAGGTTTGGCCAAGTTTTTACTAATGTGGGTTGAGGTTTTTAGTCTCTTATCGATAATAAGAATTTATACTCAATACCCATTTAGTTCCCACTGTATCTATTACTGCCACTCCAGTTTTGCCTAGTGGACTGGAAGAGTGACTTTGAGGAATAAAGGGGTAAGTATAGGATTTTTAAAAATGTTATAACTATTTTAAGTACCACCCAATTTTTTAGATCTCGCACCAACCCTTTAAAGGGAACCAAGCATCAGATTTTACCATACATAACGCATGGCATTGTCATCCTTACCAGCCCTGGAGGATGTTCCTGCCCCTAGGGATAGTGAGGATATTAAGTTTGTAAGTCTTCCCCACCACCCCCGTGAGTAGTACTCTGGGCGAGGAGCCCAGTCCCATCAGCTGTGCTGTAATCATGCCCTCTTTGCTGGTGTGAAATGCCATGGCCCTTTCGTCTGCTAAAATTTGGGTTGGTAGGGTTTTTGGGGTTTCTTTGGCACACAATGGCTCTCATGTACTAAAAATGTAAGGTTGTATTTGTTGTAGAAAGTGAATAGATTGGAGAAGCTCTTACCACACTGGTTACCTACGACCTGAGCTACCCAAATAACACCTATACCTACGGTGTCAAACAATAAATACAATAGTAAAGAAATTGGGGCTCAAGGTCAATGAATATTGGATAAATATATTTAAAGAGTACCTGTCATCATCTATGTGCAGAAAAGGAAAAAAGAAAGGAAACAAAGGGGGCGCTATCTAAGTGCCGTAAATGGTGGTAATCGCAAAGGTTGAAAATTTGCGCATACAGGAATAATGGAGCCAAATTAAAGTGTGTGTTAACACACTCACCTTCTAGTGTTGTGCAAGCTCAGGCACAACACTGATGTGGGCTTTCTGAGTGTATGCACTCTAGACGTTCTCCTCTGGGCTGCCAAGCATCTATCCCGATACTCCGTGGTGTCGGTCTGGCGGATAGTGGTGTGGATACTGGATGACCTCGGCAAGGTGCTTATCCAGTCCTGGTGAAAAACGGCGATGCTTCTCTGGGGCGCCTCCGGATGCGTAGATGGTTCAGCTCCCAACCCAGGTGGGGGTTGAGGAAGGAGGAAGATACGGGAGCAATTGAAAGTTTTAAAAGCTTTAATCAGACGACGCGTTTCGCAAGGGGTCCCTTGCTTCATCAGGTCATACTGACCTGATGAAGCAAGGGACCCCTTGCGAAACGCGTCGTCTGATTAAAGCTTTTAAAACTTTCAATTGCTCCCGTATCTTCCTCCTTCCTCAACCCCCACCTGGGTTGGGAGCTGAACCATCTACGCATCCGGAGGCGCCCCAGAGAAGCATCGCCGTTTTTCACCAGGACTGGATAAGCACCTTGCCGAGGTCATCCAGTATCCACACCACTACCTGTCATCATCTAAACTTTCCCTGATTCCCCCTTCCCATCTGTCCCTTACTCTAACTATGCCTATCCCTGTGTTTATTGACGTTTAAAACGCTGTGGAAATACCTTTTTTTATCCCTCTTCATTAGCTCAGGAACACTGACTTTCTGAGGGGTGGAAGGAGGCGGGTCCCGGCAGGCATGATGTCACATGAAGCCTTGCTGGGACTCTGCTTCTGCCAGTCTTCCTGTATGCTGCTCTCCCTCTGCAGCAGTGTTTCCCAACCAGGGCACCTCCAGCTGTTGCAAAACTACAACTCCCAGCATGCCCAGACAGCCAACAGCTGTCCAGACATGCTGGGAGTTGTAGTTTTGCAACAGCTGGAGGCACCCTGGTTGGGAAACACTGCTCTGCAATGTGCATACAGACTAAGTACAGGTGAGGGATGGCATCCTCTGTCTCTCTCTCTCCTGTGTCTCTCTGCACTAAAAAGTCAATGCTGAGAACCAGGGGCTGAGGGAGTAATTAAGATGAATGGGGGGGGGGGCACAGAGCAGGGAGTGCAGTGAGATAATACAATGTATAAGATAATGTGTGGTGAGGGGCAGGGAGAACACAGAGCAGGGGGGAGGGGGAGGTGACTGGCTGTTATATGAGAGGCCTGTGCAGGCTTGTAGCTCACAGGCTGGGAGCGAGTCCTGAGCTGAGAGGACTGAACTTCCGGTGGAAGGACCAGAGCCCTTTCAGCATTAGTCCTAAAAGCTGTACATTTACTATGAAAAGCATAGGAAGCTGCTTGCAGACCAGGCATAGAAGAGTGACCCCTAGTGGCCAAAAGTATAAAATGAAAAAACTGGTATAAATATTAATATTTTTTAATGAAGAAATATTACAATATCTCTTCATTAATGATTATGAACAACATATTAAAAGTTTTTGTTGATGACAGGTACTCTTTAATGAATCGACTGCAGTCTCCTGCAGCAGGCTCCTTGCCATAGGAGCCAGGATTGACACACACACCAGCGAGGGGTCATTACAGACTTCTTTGACATTGTTATAAACTATCACAAGCCGGATATACTTTCGGCACTACCAGCGCTGTTATCATATACATCTAAAGGAAACGTTCACTTCTTACCTGGATTACAGTATACTTAGAACAGTTACCCAATACTGTCAGATCAGTATTTATGTAAACATTTCTTCACATATCCAGGCTACCTACTTTTTTATTGTGGTTATTTCTTATCAAATGTATATTCTAAATGTCATTTTATTAATTATACCGATTTTTTAATAATTTATATATTCATTGCTTTTATACACACAACATCTGTGGTACAGCTGACCTACAAGGGCCCTGTAGGTCGCACACCACTATTTATATTTTTACCATATTGTTGATTATTCATGAAATCAATACATTTATCCAATATTCATTGACCTTGAGCCCCAATTTCTTTACTATTGTATTTGTTTTAGATTTAAAAATCTGTGTCTTTATATATTTATTTATATTAAGTGCGTTTGTGCAGGTTTTTGGCACAATTGTAGCGCACGCTGGATTTTTTTTGCCTCATGCAGGAAAAATGCCAATTCTAAATGACATAAAAAATGATTGATTGTACACACATTTTAACTAAGGAACATAGTACTAAGCGAAATCACTCAAACAAACCCAAAATATTCAAAAAGACTAGTGAAGGGATTAGGTAATGTGGTTTTGTAGGGTTATTTTCAGACCATCTATTTTGAGGTCAGCAATTTTCCTGACAATATTCTCTTCCTTTTTTTAACCTGTTCAGGATGCTGGGCGTATGCATATGCCCTGCATCCCGAGTCCTTAAGGACGTGGGGCGTATGCATACGCCCGTGGGAATTCCAGTCCCCGCCGCTAGTCGATTGGGGACCGGACCGGAATGCCTGCTGAAATCATTCAGCAGGCACCCCGGCTCATCGCCCAGGGGGGTCCTGAGACCCCCCTCATGTTGGCGATCGCAGAAAAGCGCATGTCAATTCAGACATGTAATTTTCTGCTATTCCTTGCTGATCGGGTCTCTGGTCTCAGCCAAAGGCTATCTGGGCATGCTGGGAGTTGTAGTTTTGCAACATCTGGAGGGTCACAGTTCGAGACCACTGTTACAGTGGTGCCCAAACGGTAGCCCTCCAGATGTTGCCAAACTACAACTCTCAGCATGCGTGGACTGCCCAGGCATGCTGGGAGTTGTAGTTCTGTAACATCTGTCCCTTCAGATTTAGCAATTTTCATGAATTTTTTGAAAATTGCTGCTCTACTTTGAAGCCCTCTAATTTTTTTTCAAAAAGCAAAAATGTCCATTTTATGATGCCAACATAAAGTGGACATATTGTATTTGAGAATAAAAATAAAATGTATTGTGAATATCCATTTTCACCAAAAAAGGATGCAAGTAACGCCGAAAATTTACCACCAAAATAAAGTAGAATATGTCACGAAAAAACAATCTCAGAATCAGAATATTCGGTAAAAGCGTTTTCGCATTATTAATTCGTAAAGCGACGGTGGTCACAATTGCGAAAAAGGGCTCAGTCCTTAAGGTGAAAAAGGGCTGCGTCCTTAAGGGGTTAAATTAGATTTTAGTTGGTTTTGTGGATTTTTCCTGCGCATAATGTCAAATGCTGGCACAGACATGTCACACACAGCATGTGCCAAACCCCTCCCCAAAAAAACTTGGAAATAGCTCGGTAAATTAGGGCCAATGTTGCATAATGATGCATAATGGGGTAGTAATGTCGCACAATGTGTGCAACACAAAAACCATACAAAACCTACTCAGAAACCCTTGATAAATGAGGGCCACAATTTTCACGAGACATATGCCAAATTAGTAAATCTGGTAAAAAAAAATTATCCAAATAGGGTAACGTCTACAACCATAGTAAATGTAAGCAATTGTATTGTTCTGAAATTCATGTTGCAGGAAAAAAAAAAAGAGGTTACTTTTTTGATGCTGAATGTGTGTGGACATGTTGGGTAAGCATAGATGCAGGTTAGGAACACTGAATGTGACTAACCAATGGATGAAAAGAATGTATAACTTTTCATTGTTTGTTGCGGTGTCCAGGACAGATTGACTAAATCTACCCTTATAGTCCTATTAAAAAAAATGAATTCTACATAGACATTTATAAAATTGCACAGACTATGTATTGTATAGAGTTCAGGCTTATTTTTCTATGTATCTTATTATTACAGGATGGATATATTGATTTCATGGAGTATGTGGCTGCTCTCAGCCTTGTTCTGCGAGGAAAGATTGAACAGAAGCTACGTTGGTATTTCAAACTGTATGATGTGGATGGAAATGGCTGTATTGACCGTCATGAACTGCTTAATATAATTAAGGTGAGTTTTTTAAAAATAAATTAAATATACATTGCACCTGCTATGTGTTTGTTGGTGCCATTGTAGCCAGGGGGCCTGATGAAGGCTCTCAGGTCAAAGGATGCAAGTTTTTAGAATAATTTAAAAATATATATATTAATGGAAGGGTACAAGTGAGTAGTGCATGCTCTCTGTCAGAGATCCAGAATTGTTAAGAATACAAAGTAATAAGAAAACAGCACTCTTTAGATCAGTGTTCCCCATGCATGTTCGATCAGTGCTCCATTTATTCTCTATGGAACTTTTATACATGGCTGAACTTGGCTATCTTCTGAAGACCCATTACGGGGGAATTAAGCCATGGCCCAGGATGCGCACTGCAGCCCCATTCACTCTGGGGACAGTCGACCTGTGTTCTCTTGATTCGCGGGATCCCAGTGATCAGATCCCATCCTTCAAGATTATTGGTGATCATCTCAGACTGCTTTGTTTTCAGACTAGAATAATCATACCACATTTTTTCTTCCCCTTGACATAAAAAATAATACAAATCTAACCCTGCCAAAGTTATCTCAAATTACTCTTGATATATATATATTTACAGTTTACAGGCCTATGGATACTGGTATTTTTCAGGTACATACTGTATACCTGAGATATTACAAAACTTCTGCCCCAGATAGGTTTCATCAGATACTTAGCCATGTCTCGAGGTGGTTGTTGAGCTGCCCTGTCAGCTACATTTAAGATTAGTTATGAATAATCTGTTCCTATTAAGTGTCTTAATCTTCCAAAGGACTGATATGTGGAGATTATTGTGAATGTGACCTAGTTACACAGATACTTAACACTAAGGAACAAATAAGCCACGATTACCATATACAAACTGCTTCAATGTCAATAAATCAACATACAAGTTCCTGATAAAGCACTAAATTGGCAGACTTATCAAAATGTGTGTCTGACCACAGTGCTCTCTGCCGACACCTCTGTCCATTTGAGGAACTGTCCAGATCAGGAACAAGACAAGAAAAACGATCCTTGATAGGCGCAGTTGACAGCAGTGCAGACGACATCAATGGTCATAGATATTTCATGTGGGAGTTTATTAAACCCACAATAGCAACGCGTTTCTTGCCCGGATCGGG
Organism: Hyla sarda; assembly: GCF_029499605.1. NCBI lineage: Eukaryota > Metazoa > Chordata > Amphibia > Anura > Hylidae > Hyla > Hyla sarda. Next base: position 181,706,386 of record NC_079192.1, on the reverse strand, counting down.
CACTTCCTCAGGCACACTGCTAACAGCGGACTCTTGTTAACTAGCAGCGATGCAACATAGTATCAACTGTAGCAAATGTTTTGTTGTTACGCCGAGCGCTCCGGGTCCCCGCTCCTCCCCGGAGCGCTCGCTACACTCTCTCCGCTGCAGCGTTCCGGTCAGATCCACTGACCCGGGGCGCTGCGATTCTGCTTCCAGCCGGGATGCGATTCGCGATGCGGGTAGCGCCCGCTCGCGATGCGCACCCCGGCTCCCGTACCTGACTCGCTCTCCCTCGGTCCTGTCCCGGCGCGCGCGGCCCCGCTCCCTAGGGCGCGCGCGCGCCGGGTCTTTGCGATTTAAAGGGCCACTGCGCCGCTGATTGGCGCAGTGATTCCAATTAGTGTCTTCACCTGTGCACTTCCCTATATCACCTCACTTCCCCTGCACTTCCCCGCCGGATCTTGTTGCCATTGTGCCAGTGAAAGCGTTCCTTGTATGTTCCTAGCCTGTGTTCCAGACCTCCTGCCGTTGCCCCTGACTACGATCCTTGCTGCCTGCCCCGACCTTCTGCTACGTCCGACCTTGCTTCTGTCTACTCCCTTGTACCGCGCCTATCTTCAGCAGCCAGAGAGGTTGAGCCGTTGCTAGTGGATACGACCTGGTCACTACCGCCGCAGCAAGACCATCCCGCTTTGCGGCGGGCTCTGGTGAAAACCAGTAGTGACTTAGAACCGATCCACTAGCACGGTCCACGCCAATCCCTCTCTGGCACAGAGGATCCACTACCCGCCAGCCGGCATCGTGACAGTAGATCCGGCCATGGATCCCGCTGAAGTTCCTCTGCCAGTTGTCGCTGACCTCACCACGGTGGTCGCCCAGCAGTCACAACAGATAGCGCAACAAGGCCAACAGCTGTCTCAACTGACCGTTATGCTACAACAGTTACTACCACAGCTTCAGCAGTCATCTCCTCCGCCAGCTCCTGCACCTCCTCCGCAGCGAGTGGCCGCTCCTGGGCTACGCCTATCCTTGCCGGATAAATTTGATGGGGACTCTAAGTTTTGCCGTGGCTTTCTTTCCCAATGTTCCCTGCATCTGGAGATGATGTCGGACCTGTTTCCCACTGAAAGGTCTAAGGTGGCTTTCGTAGTCAGCCTTCTGTCCGGAAAAGCCCTGTCATGGGCCACACCGCTCTGGGACCGCAATGACCCCGTCACTGCCTCTGTACACTCCTTCTTCTCGGAAATCCGAAGTGTCTTTGAGGAACCTGCCCGAGCCTCTTCTGCTGAGACTGCCCTGTTGAACCTGGTCCAGGGTAATTCTTCCGTTGGCGAGTATGCCGTACAATTCCGTACTCTTGCTTCAGAATTGTCCTGGAATAATGAGGCCCTCTGCGCGACCTTTAAAAAAGGCCTATCCAGCAACATTAAAGATGTTCTGGCCGCACGAGAAATTCCTGCTAATCTACATGAACTTATTCACCTAGCCACTCGCATTGACATGCGTTTTTCCGAAAGGCGTCAGGAGCTCCGCCAAGATATGGACTCTGTTCGCACGAGGCGTTTCTTCTCCTCGGCTCCTCTCTCCTCTGGTCCCCTGCAATCTGTTCCTGTGCCTCCCGCCGTGGAGGCTATGCAGGTCGACCGGTCTCGCCTGACACCTCAAGAGAGGACACGACGCCGCATGGAGAACCTCTGCCTGTACTGTGCTAGTACCGAACACTTCCTGAGGGATTGTCCTATCCGTCCTCCCCGCCTGGAAAGACGTACGCTGACTCCGCACAAAGGTGAGACAGTCCTTGATGTCTACTCTGCTTCTCCACGTCTTACTGTGCCTGTGCGGATGTCTGCCTCTGCCTTCTCCTTCTCTACCGTGGCCTTCTTGGACTCTGGATCTGCAGGAAATTTTATTTTGGCCTCTCTCGTCAACAGGTTCAACATCCCAGTGACCAGTCTCGCCAGACCCCTTTACATCAATTGTGTAAACAATGAAAGATTGGACTGTACCATACGCTTCCGCACGGAGCCCCTTCTAATGAGCATCGGATCTCATCACGAGAGGATTGAACTTTTGGTCCTCCCCAATTGCACCTCGGAAATTCTCCTTGGACTTCCCTGGCTTCAACTTCATTCCCCAACCCTGGATTGGTCCACTGGGGAGATCAAGAGTTGGGGGCCCTCTTGTTCCAAGGACTGTCTAAGACCGGTTCCCAGTAACCCTTGCCGTGACTCTGTGGTTCCCTCAGTAACCGGTCTCCCTAAGGCCTATATGGACTTCGCGGATGTTTTCTGCAAAAAACAAGCTGAGACTCTACCTCCTCACAGGCCTTATGATTGCCCTATCGACCTCCTCCCGGGTACTACTCCACCCCGGGGCAGAATTTATCCTCTCTCTGCCCCAGAGACTCTTGCCATGTCTGAGTATGTCCAGGAAAATTTAAAAAAGGGCTTTATCCGTAAATCCTCCTCTCCTGCCGGAGCTGGATTTTTCTTTGTGTCCAAAAAAGATGGCTCCCTACGTCCTTGCATTGACTACCGCGGTCTTAATAAAATCACGGTTAAGAACCGCTACCCCCTACCCCTCATCTCTGAACTCTTTGATCGCCTCCAAGGTGCCCACATCTTTACTAAATTGGACTTAAGAGGCGCCTATAACCTCATCCGCATCAGAGAGGGGGATGAGTGGAAAACGGCGTTTAACACCAGAGATGGACACTTTGAGTATCTGGTCATGCCCTTTGGCCTGTGCAACGCCCCTGCTGTCTTCCAAGACTTTGTCAATGAAATTTTTCGTGATCTGCTATACTCCTGTGTTGTTGTATATCTGGACGATATCCTAATTTTTTCTGCCAATCTAGAAGAACACCGCCAGCATGTCCGTATGGTTCTTCAGAGACTTCGTGACAATCAACTCTATGCCAAAATTGAGAAATGCCTGTTTGAATGCCAATCTCTTCCTTTTCTAGGATATTTGGTCTCTGGCCAGGGACTACAAATGGATCCAGACAAACTCTCTGCCGTCTTAGATTGGCCACGCCCCTCCGGACTCCGTGCTATCCAACGCTTTTTGGGGTTCGCCAATTATTACAGGCAATTTATTCCACATTTTTCTACCGTTGTGGCTCCTATCGTGGCTTTAACCAAAAAAAATGCCGATCCCAAGTCGTGGCCTCCTCAAGCGGAAGACGCCTTTAAACGACTCAAGTCTGCCTTTTCTTCGGCTCCCGTGCTCTCCAGACCTGACCCTTCCAAACCCTTCCTATTGGAGGTTGATGCCTCCTCAGTGGGAGCTGGAGCTGTTCTTTTACAAAAAAATTCTTCCGGGCATGCTGTCACTTGTGGTTTTTTTTCTAGGACCTTCTCTCCGGCGGAGAGGAACTACTCCATCGGGGATCGAGAGCTTCTAGCCATTAAATTAGCACTTGAGGAATGGAGGCATCTGCTGGAGGGATCAAGATTTCCAGTTATTATTTACACCGACCACAAGAACCTCTCCTACCTCCAGTCTGCCCAACGGCTGAATCCTCGCCAGGCCCGGTGGTCTCTGTTCTTTGCCCGATTTAATTTTGAGATTCACTTTCGTCCTGCCGATAAGAACATTAGGGCCGATGCTCTCTCTCGTTCCTCGGATGCCTCAGAAGTTGAACTCTCTCCGCAACACATCATTCCACCTGACTGCCTGATCTCCACTTCTCCAGCCTCCATCAGGCAAACTCCTCCAGGAAAGACCTTTGTTTCTCCACGCCAACGCCTCGGAATCCTCAAATGGGGTCACTCCTCCCATCTCGCTGGTCATGTGGGCATCAAGAAATCTGTGCAACTCATCTCCCGCTTCTATTGGTGGCCGACTCTGGAGACGGATGTTGTGGACTTTGTGCGAGCCTGCACTATCTGTGCCCGGGATAAGACTCCTCGCCAGAAGCCCGCTGGTTTTCTTCATCCCCTGCCTGTCCCCGAACAGCCTTGGTCTCTGATTGGTATGGATTTTATTACTGATTTACCCCCTTCCCGTGGCAACACTGTTATTTGGGTGGTCGTTGATCGATTCTCCAAAATGGCACATTTCATCCCTCTTCCTGGTCTTCCTTCAGCGCCTCAGTTGGCTAAACAATTTTTTGTACACATTTTTCGTCTTCACGGATTGCCTACGCAGATCGTCTCGGATAGAGGCGTCCAATTCGTGTCTAAATTCTGGAGGGCTCTCTGTAAACAACTCAAGATTAAATTAAATTTTTCTTCTGCATATCATCCCCAGTCCAATGGACAAGTAGAAAGAATTAACCAAGTCTTGGGTGATTATTTGCGACATTTTGTTTCCTCCCGCCAGGATGACTGGGCAGATCTCCTTCCATGGGCCGAATTCTCGTATAACTTCAGAGTCTCTGAATCTTCCTCCAAATCCCCATTTTTCGTGGTGTACGGCCGTCACCCTCTTCCCCCCCTCCCTACCCCCTTGCCCTCTGGTCTGCCCGCTGTGGATGAAATTTCTCGTGACCTTTCCATTATATGGAGAGAGACCCAAAATTCTCTCCTACAGGCTTCATCACGCATGAAGAGGTTCGCGGATAAGAAAAGAAGAGCTCCTCCCGTTTTTTCCCCTGGAGACAAGGTATGGCTCTCCGCTAAATATGTCCGCTTCCGTGTCCCTAGCTACAAGTTGGGACCACGCTATCTTGGCCCTTTCAAAATTTTGTGTCAAATTAATCCTGTCTCTTACAAACTTCTTCTTCCTCCTTCTCTTCGTATCCCTAATGCCTTTCACGTCTCTCTTCTTAAACCACTCATCCTCAACCGTTTTTCTCCCAAATCTGTTCCTCCCACTCCTGTTTCCGGCTCCTCGGACATCTTCTCTGTCAAAGAGATCTTAGCCTCTAAAAAGGTCAGAGGGAAAACTTTTTTTCTAGTGGACTGGGAGGGTTGTGGTCCTGAAGAGAGATCCTGGGAACCTGAGGACAACATCCTAGATAAAAGTCTGCTCCTCAGGTTCTCAGGCCCTAAAAAGAGGGGGAGACCCAAGGGGGGGGGTACTGTTACGCCGAGCGCTCCGGGTCCCCGCTCCTCCCCGGAGCGCTCGCTACACTCTCTCCGCTGCAGCGCTCCGGTCAGATCCACTGACCCGGGGCGCTGCGATTCTGCTTCCAGCCGGGATGCGATTCGCGATGCGGGTAGCGCCCGCTCGCGATGCGCACCCCGGCTCCCGTACCTGACTCGCTCTCCCTCGGTCCTGTCCCGGCGCGCGCGGCCCCGCTCCCTAGGGCGCGCGCGCGCCGGGTCTTTGCGATTTAAAGGGCCACTGCGCCGCTGATTGGCGCAGTGATTCCAATTAGTGTCTTCACCTGTGCACTTCCCTATATCACCTCACTTCCCCTGCACTTCCCCGCCGGATCTTGTTGCCATTGTGCCAGTGAAAGCGTTCCTTGTATGTTCCTAGCCTGTGTTCCAGACCTCCTGCCGTTGCCCCTGACTACGATCCTTGCTGCCTGCCCCGACCTTCTGCTACGTCCGACCTTGCTTCTGTCTACTCCCTTGTACCGCGCCTATCTTCAGCAGCCAGAGAGGTTGAGCCGTTGCTAGTGGATACGACCTGGTCACTACCGCCGCAGCAAGACCATCCCGCTTTGCGGCGGGCTCTGGTGAAAACCAGTAGTGACTTAGAACCGATCCACTAGCACGGTCCACGCCAATCCCTCTCTGGCACAGAGGATCCACTACCCGCCAGCCGGCATCGTGACATTTGTTTTTAGTAACTGTTTAAATTCTGCTTAGAATACATCTATATCTAGTAAAGAGTTGGCTAATTTTATGCACTTTTATTGTATCATGTTACTTCCTTTTCTTTTCTACTACGGCTACTCCAGCTACTGACGTTCCTGAATAGCCTAATTGATTTGACCTTTGATTGTTGCGTATCTCTGTCTATTTAAGTTGTCGTCATTTTAGTGTTTGTATATGCACATTTGCCTGAGGAAGTGCCCGATCCGGGCAAGAAACGAGTTGCTATTGTGGGTTTAATAAAGTCCCACATGAAATATCTATGACCATTGATGTCGTCTGCACTGCTGTCAACTGCTCCTATCAAGGATCGTTTTTCTTTTCTTGTTCCTGAACTACCACATGCCGGCCAGCTAAGCTGTTACCGGAGGATCCAGGCTGCGTTCAGCATAATACCATATATCCACGCTCATCTAGGTGTTGTGCCCAGCTAAAGTGCATGCTGGGAGTTGTAGTGGTGCATCTGCTGGTTGCATAACTACAACTCCCAGCATGCCCATTGGCTGTCGGTGACTGCTGAGAGTTGTAGTTTTGCAACAGCTGAAGGCACACTGGTTGTGAAACTCATTTTTTTTTTACCTAACTCAGTGTTTCACGACCGGTGTGCCTCCAGCTGTTGCAAACTACAACTCCCAGCAGTCACCTTACACCATGCACCGTACATACTGGGAGTTGTAGTTTTGCAACAGCTGGAGGCACACTGGTTTTGAAACACTGAGTAAGGTCACAAACTCAGTGATACATAACCAGTGTGCCTACAGCTGTTGCAAAACTAAAACTCTCAGCTTGTACAGTCAGCGCATGCTGGGAGTTGTAGTTTTGCAACAGCTGGATGTCCCCCCCCCCCACCCCAATGTGAATTTACAGGGTACACTCACATGGGCGGAGGTTTACAGTAAGTATCGGGCTGCAAGTTTGAGCTGCGGCAAATTTTCTGCAACAGCTCAAACTGCCAGCCAGAAACTACTGTGAACCCCCACCCGTGCGACTGTACCCTAAAAACACTACACTACTACACTAACAAAAAATAAAATAAAAAGTAAAAAACACTACATATACAAATACCACTACACAGCCCCCCTCCCCAATAAAAATGAAAAACGTCTGGTACGCCACGGTTTCCAAAACGGAGCCTCCAGCTGTTGCAAAACAACTACTCCCAGTATTGCCAGATAGCCACTGACTGTCCAGGCATGCTGGGAGTTTTACAACAGCTGGAGGCACCCTGTTTGGGAATCACTGGCGTAGAATTCCCCTATGTCCACCCCTATGCAATCCCTAATTTAGGCCTCAAATGCGCATGGCGCTCTCACTTTGGAGCCCTGTCGTATTTCAAGGCAACAGTTTAGGGTCACATATGGGGTATCGCCGTACTCGGGAGAAATTGTGTTACAAATTTTGCGGGGGATTTTCTGCTTTTACCCTTTTTAAAAATGTAAAATTTTTGGGAAAAGAAGCATTTTAGGTAAAAAAAAAATATATATTTAAGGTTCACTTAACCCCTTGTTACGTTCCCCGAGGGGTCTAGTTTCCAAAATGGTATGCCATGTGGTTTTTTTTTGCGGTCCTTGCACCATAAGGGCTTCCTAAATGCGGCATGCCCCCAGAGCAAAATTTGCTTTCAAAAAGCCAAATGACTCCTTCTCTTCTGAGACCTGTAGTGCGCCAGCAGAGCACTTTTCACCCCCATATGGGGTGTTTTCTGATTCGGGAGAAATTGGGCTTCAAATTTTGGGGGGTATTTTCTGCTTTAACCCTTTGTAAAAATTTAAATTTTTTGTGAAACCAAGCATTTTAGGTAAGTTTTTTTTTTTTAACATATGCAAAAGTCTTGAATCACCGATGGGGTATTAAGGTTCACTTTACCTCTTGTTATGTTCCCCGAGGGGTCTAGTTTCCAAAATGGTATGCCATGTGTTTTTTTTGCTGTTCTGGCACCATAGGGGCTTCCTAAAGGTGACATGCCCCCCAAAAACCATTTGACGCTCCTTCCCTTCTGAGCCCTCTACTGCGCCCGTCGAACAATTAACATAGACATATGAGGTATGTCCTTACTCGAGAGAAATTGGGTTTCAAATACAAGTAAAAATTTTCTACTTTTTACCCCTTTCAAAAATAAAAAAATTGGGTCTACAAGAACATGCGAGTGTAAAAAATGAAGATTGTGAATTTTCTCCTTCACTTTGCTGCTATTCCTGTGAAAACCCTAAAGGGTTAAAACGCTTACTGAATGTCATTTTGAATACTTTGGGGGTGCAGTTTTTATAATGGGGTAATTTATGGGGTATTTCTAATATGAAAACCCTTCAAATCCACTTCAAACCTGAACTGGTCCCTGAAAAAAAGCGAGTTTCAAAATTTTGTGAAAAATTGGAAAAGTGCTGCGGAACTTTTAAGCCCTCTGGTGTCTTCCAAAAGTAAAAACTCATCAATTTTATGATGCAAACATAAAGTAGACCTATTGTATATGTGAATAAAAAAAATTATTTGGAATATCCATTTTCCTTACAAGCAGAGAGCTTCAAAGTTAGAAAAATGCAAAATTTTACAATTTGTCATCAAATTTTGGGATTTTTCACCAAGAAAGGATGCAAGTTGCCACAAAATTTTACCACTATGTTAAAGTAGAATATGTCACGAAAAAACATTTTCGGAATCAGAATAACTAAAAGCATTCCAGAGTTATTAATGTTAAAACTGACAGTGGTCAGATTTGCAAAAAATGGCCGAATCCTTAAGGTGAAAAAGGGCTCAGTCCTTAAGGGGTTAACTGAGGCTACTATGTAAATAGGTATGGACATTGCTATAGATGTCTTTAACAACTGCGGATGTATGTGATCTTTCTTCCTTTTCACAGGCAGTGCGAGCGATTAATGGTTGCGACCATGACACCACACCTGAAGAGTTTACCAACCGAGTTTTTGACAAGATTGATGTTAATGGAGATGGTAAGAATAAAACAACTAGATATTATGTATTTAATGGCTATGTCAATGTAGAAACAACATAGAAGACATTTTTTATGGACAGACACAGCAATAATACAGCATGTCATTTATTTATAAAGCTGTGGGATTGCGCAAATATGAACACGTTTTAATAAATTACAACAATCATAGTTTAGAAACATTCCTAAAAGCATTACTGTCATTAAAAACAACTTCTGACGTGTCGATCAGACATGTCAGAGGGTGTTGATCACACTGGTCCTCACTCTTGAGACCTGTTGCAATTGTGAGTTATTAACCAGAAAAGCAGGCGGAATTATGCTCCATATCTCTGCATAGAGTGAGTGAGACTCGATGTGACCAACAACTTTGAAATGTTTATTTTCAAGTTGAAAATTCTTCAATAAAAATCCATTGAAAAGAAATGTCTGATCAACATGTCAAAAGTTGTTTTTAATGACTATAATGGTCCCTGGGCTGAATGGAGAGTTTCTGATGTAAAACTAATAGGAAATCTGCTCTTATATGCCGAAATATATTGAAGAGGACCTGTGTAACCTTTACATAGCTAAGGGGGAGGGGCTTTTTATAGCATGTTGATCAGCCAAGCCATTCCTGACATATTGGAGCCCCTTTGACAATTGAGGTAATCCGTCAGAGGGACGGGAACCGTTATTATACTATGGTTGCTTGGTTGTATCTAGTGTGATGACTGTAAGGGGGTGTGAATATTAAATTTTGGGGACGTGTATACTGTTGTTCAAGACCCTGCTGCCTGCACAGCCAATATTGAATACAAACCCCTGGATATATCATAGTCAATGCACCAAACAAAGCACAATCATCAGAGGGGCTACAAAGCTCTATATGGCAGAACACCCCCAAGTTATGTAAAGCTTACAGTCACTCTTTTTTTCAGAGTGACCACAGGTCATCTTCAAAGTGGCATCTCTTCTAGGTTTCATTAGAAACTCTCAACAGGTTCTCTATTATATTCTTGCCAAGAAAAATTAGGGAAATTGATGGCAATGGAAACCTCATGCAAAGCAGTGTTATAATATGGCAGCGTACATAAAGGCTACTTAAAGGTGTTATCCACCATAAGGTGATTTTAGTACATACCTGGCAGACAGTAATGGACATGCATAGGAAGGATCTGCGCTTGTCTTGGGGCTCAATGACTATGTTGTGAGATTACAATAACACTGTAGCTAGCTTTTTGTGAACTGGTATTTCCTGTTTGAGTTTTCTTCTTTTGCTACAAATCCCATAATTCCATTTCCCTCCCTCCCACACATCAGCCACCCCACCCATTGAAACATAAAGGAGCTGCATCCATTGAAAAGACCTGTGGTTTTTAATCAGGGTGCCTACAGCTGTTGCATTAGTTGCAGATTGATCTCTCTCCCACCAAGCGATCCCTCCACCCATCAGCTGACTAGTGATGTCAGGTCTCGGCCACATTGCAACCTGGGAAAAATCTGAGACAACAGTCATTTTGTATGCTGTTAAAAGTAAATATTGGGGTGAAAATCACATAATTGTGAGAAAACTGTCACACACAGGAACAGACACAATATTATGAACTACACTAACTTTACAGCCCCTGTAGCATAGTCAAATAAAAAAAAAAATCACGGAATACCCCTTTAAAGAACATGTAAAACACATGAGAAAATACAACTGACACCATTAATAGTGCTTTATTGTTGCAAAGAATATGTAACATTTCTACCTTTTTTTTCTCTATAAGAAAACATGGCAGAAATCCAATCAAACAACATTTATTTAATACATATTTGTGCAGGGTTTTCCACCATAGCTTGGTGATTTCCTGCTGTACCACTACAATACCAGCCAATGTACCCATATTTTGTGTGTTAGAAAGAAGAATTCTCTAAGTTTTCTATTCTTTCACAGGGGAGCTGTCTCTGGAAGAATTTGTGGAGGGTGCTCGTAAAGATGAGGAATTTATGGACGTGATGATGAAAAGTCTGGATCTGACCCATATAATGACCATGATAAACAATCGAAGGCACAGTGTGTGACATGGAGGTGCCAGGAATAATCTTATAATCGAGAGATAGTACAGGGTACAATGGGAAGATGGGTCTCACTGGGCAGATGAAGTTATTGAAGATTCTTCAAAGATCAAGCTTATATTATGGATTCGATTGCAAACTAAGCATGGAGAACACAACAAATAACATAGAGTTCTGTAAAACAGTGATATATTTCCTTGTATGCCATGTCTTTGTTCTTCCCGTCTATCTCAGATTCTGGCCTTTGGCACACAACCTGATGCCATGTCCCGGTCAATAAGGCATAACACATTTATATGTGTAGCTATGGAATAACCTACATCATTGAATTAGCTCACAGCTTCTGCATGGCAGCCAAAAATAACTAAGATGTATCTATTTTTTTTCTATAGATACCTCTTCATTCCTTTTTTATCAATAGAGATCTGGCATTTTAAAACAAAAACAAGATCTCTAAGCATATAATACTGTATGTATAGACTGGGTACTGTGGGCACCTTTGTGTTTTATGCAGCAGTAAGATAACAGGTACATTTCCTTTAAAGGAACATGCTAGGATAAACTAAAACACATGGTGACATGGTGAATTATATTAGAGAATAATATTTTGCATGACAGAAAAGAAGACCAGCAGCATATTGGACAACAGTCTTTGTGACAACGTTTAATGATTTAGTTTATAGGAGCATTTACTATACAGTACAGTTTAAATACTAACATATATGAGATGAAGCGAATCATTAACTATCCTCTATATGTACATACACATAAGTCATGTACATATGTACTGTGTAGAGACTGCAATGAGGGGCAAGAATAAGTACGGTATGTGATCGATATTACCATACAGCGCTCTATATGGAGTGTTCTGTATTTTTGCTATTTGCATGTTGGTGCCTTTGTAAGCTGTAAATAAAATGCTGCTTTCTATGAATAAACTGTTAATATCATCAGAAGACTATGGGCCTGATTTATTAAGGCTTCTCCGAATAGCTTTTGTAGGAATTTTTGTGTCACATGTGTCGTGCGCCAGAATTTCCAACAAAAATTAAAAAAAAACCTACTAACTCTCCACTTTACTCAGAAAACCCTACAAAGGGGTGTGGCCATCAGGGAAAAGGGGGGGGGGGGTCTCCAGGAACAACCTACATTTTCTAAAGAAATCTACTAATGTTTCTACATAAAATGTGTTGGATTTAAGCTCTGGAAAACACGACAGCTCAGAGCAGGTGTAAAAAGAGCAAAATGTAGAGAAAATTGCCAAGTACAAGATACAATAGTAAATACCATGGAAAATGACCTGTCGGAAAAAAAAAGCCACAAAGAAAACTTCACGCCACGCTTAGTAAATAAGGCCCCATATATGTTACGTTTTAGAATTATTTCATTTGCAAGCAGTTTTTTTTTGCCATGCGCTGCGTACAATGGTCCCTCAATGTACAATGGCTTCAAGTTGCAATATTTTCTACATACAGTGGGCTTATCTAGAACATTATAAGTTAAAACCGTACTCAAGACACAATGGTACAGACAGTCCAGATTTGCAAAAAGGGTTAATGGCTGGAAGAACTGACCAATCAGAATGGGCATTGGTACTGCCCCCTACAGTACAGGGAGGTACTACATGCTCTTTACTACTCTTTACCTGTGCCAGGGTTAGCTGGCAACTAGGTGAGGGTGGCTCCATTTTACTTTTTTTGGACAGTGAGGGAAATTTATCAAAACCTGTGCAGAGGAAAAATTGACCAGCAACTAATCAGATTGCTTCTTTCATTTTTAACTAGGCCTCTGAAAAATAAAAGAAGCAATCTGATTGGTTGCTATGGGCAACTGGTCAACTTTTCCTCTGCACAGATTTTGCTCCCCAAGTGTGTGTACTGTACAGGACCCTGAAGAAGGTCCTGTCCTCTACATAGACTGTGATTTACAGCTCCCAGCAGCACTTTCTCACTTTTATATGTAAGAACTTGCTGTCAGGACCGACTGGGGGACAGGGAGAGTGAGCCCTAAACTGACCCTAAAAACACTCTCCCTGCCTACTTGCCCATCCTAACCGATGGATCAACAACTTGGCGCCTGTCCCTCCCTGCGCAGTGCAGTGGCGTAAAAACACATAATAATACACAGTCGTTCAAGAGCCAGAAACATTACAGGAACATAGAACACTATCAATACTGGACTCAGATAACTGATATAAACAGATAAAGTTCAGAGGACACAGATCAGTAAGTAAGCACCAAGGACACTATAGACCAATGGTAAAGCACAGAGGAACCACTAATTCAGTGATCATGAACTCTATGATCAGTGCATGTACCAACACACTCTAAAGATCAGATCAACCAAACAGGATATAAATATATAACACTGTTCACACTGGACACAAATAACTAAAAAACAGATTAGGTCCAGAACACAAGACTGGGAAATGGATGAGTCAGCATAGACTCCATGAACAAACAAGAATTATAACATACAGAGCACAGGTAACACTAGACCAGAATGGGATGAGTCAGAATAGACTCCAGGAACAAACAGGAGAAAACTCAATCCCCCAGAAAACCTCCAGTAGACACAGGAATTGATACTAAAACTCAATCTCCCAGAGTCCAGCATGGAGCACGGAGATATCTTGTACTAAATCTCAATTCCCCAGAGTCCCCATGAAGGGTAAAAGGGATGTCTTGTACAAAAACTCAGAAAACGGATACAAGAAAACACACAGTATGAACAGCTACTTAGCAGAAAGGACATACTAATCCTAAAAAATTACTTATCAAACACGGATAAAAATCTACTATGAGCATGCTATATAACCATGGATAAAAACCCAGAACATCTCAAAAGATAAATACAAAGTGCAATGTAAGGCAGGAATAGTAGCATTAAAGCACAAACAAACAAGGAGTATTGCACTAACAACTACATAGCAGCATATAAATCATATAAAAGGATAAAAGCTTTAACTATTTCCTAGCCAGGAAACATCAAACTGTTCAGACAAAACCTAAATCCAACGACCGTGTATGAACATAACCAAGACAGACATTACACTTGCTTTATCTGTATTAGTTATCTACTTATTTTTCTTTAATTCTCACTTTCCTATTTTGGATGACATTTTGGGGCTTCAGAACCATTTACCAGGTTTCCATAGAGTTATGGTCTTAACATACAATGGTTATCCTGGGATCAATTCATTTTGTAACCGGGGCCACTGTAACTGGGACCAATGTATTTGTACATGTAGTCTCTATGGGGGAGATTTATCAAAACCTGTCCAGAGGAAAAGTTGCCCAGTTGGCCATAGCAACAAATCAGCTCGCTTCTTTCATTTTTAACAAGGCCTGTGCAAAATGAAAGAAGCAATCTGGTTGGTTGATATGGGCAACTGGGTAACTTTTCCTTTGAACAGGTTTTGATAAATCTCCCCCTATATGTACAGGCACTCAGCTGTTATACCTTGTACTCACATTTACAATCTAATCTCCGTATTTTAAGCAAACATATACCCATGTACACAAGAGACACTTTCATAGGGAGCCATATTGAGCCAGTCTCTATAGATGATCGTGAGCAGTCCTGTACATTGTTGGCTGTCTTTTCTTGGGGTATTCCCATCTGGGACATTTATAGCATATCCACAGATTATGTGATAAATATAAATATATGTTTTACACAGTTTGTGCAGCCCTCATTGACTATTAATGGGAGTTACCCAAACAGCATAGCTCATAGCACAACGCTGTTTACACAACTTCTTTTAACCTCTGTAGGGGTTATGCAAACTGTTTTAAACAGCTTTAGAAAGAAGGTTAAAGGGGTACTCCGGTGAAAACCTTTTTTCCTTTAAATCAGCTGGTGGCAGAAAGTTAAACATATTTGTAAATTACTTCTATTAAAAAATCTTAATCCTTCCTGCACTTATTAGCTGCTCAATACTACAGAGGAAATTATTATCTTTTTGGAATGCTCTCTGATGACATCACGAGCACAGTTCTCTCTGCTGACGTTATTATAATAATAATAACGCTTTATTTATTGTTGTACTTAGTGGGATTTGAACCCAAGTCCCCAGCACTGCAAGGCAGCAGTGCTAACCACTGAGCCACCATGCTGCCTGTAGCATACATCTGCTATGCATGGTTGCTAAAATGGACAGAGATGTCAGCAGAGAGCACTGTGCTCATGATGTCATCCGTGTTCCAAAAAGAAAGGAGTTTCCTCTGTAGCCTTCAGCAGCTAATAAGTACTGGAAGGATTAAGATTTTTTAATAGAAGTAATTTACACATATGTTTAACTTTCTGCCACCAGTTGATTTAAAAGAAAAAAGGTTTTTACTGGAGTACCCCTTTAAAGCAAGCTGGGTGGCCCTTGATCTTGAGATAGGTGTGAGTCCCAGTGCCATTAAACATTTCAATCATAAATACCCCAGATTTTTTTGAGCCGGACTTTGTATATGTTATTAAACCCCTGATGAATTAATCTTTTCCCAATTCTACCGTGTTGTTCTGTCATAAAGATGTTGGTAGATGTCACCATTTTTATTAGGATCCAACTACAATGTAAAGATTAGGCAGACTAAAGTCCGGCGAATAACTTCTTTTTAAAATATATTCTTTAAAAAAAAAAGAATGATCACTAACTTTACCTGCTTTTTGGGCATTTTTTGGAAAACTGCCACTGCCAAAGCCACTGCCTGCTGGATCCACTTCTGACATTGGCAAAAAAAATTGCAGTGGCAGTTTTCCAGAAAAAAACCTGTTTGGAAACCTAGCTCTGCTCAACACTATCCGGTGCTTCTGGGTTTGGTGACGTGATGTCACACCCATTCAGCCAATCTGTAGCTGAGGCAGAACATTTCTGCGTCTGCTGAATGGATGAGCGGGTGTGTGACGTCAAGTCACCAAACTCAGAAGCTATGCACAGCAGGAATCGGAGCTCCAAGATACCGGGGGGCAGCAATGGTGCGAGGAAGATAAAAAAAGTTTTTTTGTTGTTGTTTTTTATTTTCATAAATTTTTTTAATCCCCCGACCCTGACCAATTTTAACAATAAGTTATTTGCTGGACAACCCTTTAAAAAAATTTTTTTCACGATTTTAGCTTTGGAGCAAATTAAGACAGGACATTGAACATTGTACCCAGAAGCACAAAACCCCTGGACACTGTATAGTGAATGTAGTAAAACATTCCAGGCTGTATTTCAGTATGAAGTTTTGCAACTTTGCTGTAAATACTTCTATTATTTATTACCATTACTATTGATTTCTTAAGAAGGACCATGGATTATATTACAATAATTACCGGTAAATGCAGAACATTCATGTTTTGTATTACATTCCGTAGAGAGGAAATTATATAATTACTAGTTTAGGAGATCAACATAAATGTAATCTTAGAACTAAAATGTCATGGAAGATTTTCATAAGAACTGTGTTTAACATTGCAGAAGTAAGAAGAACAATACGGAATGTGAATGTGCTCTTTAACTCTTCATTGTACCTTAGCAAATAGAAATTTGTCGTCTATCTTATTAGAGTATGACACAAGGTATATTCAAGATTACTGCTACATTTTAGAAGTAACATTATTATTCAAATGGGAACCAATAAATAGATTTTTATTGATTGTGACATTAAAGGTCATATTTCGCCTTTTAAAATTGATGTCTTCTTTAAAAAGGCTATCAGTATTGGATCAGTTGGGGTTAGACGACTATCACTGCTGCTGATCAGCTGTCTGAAGGGGCTGCACCACTTTTGGGAGCTCCACAGCCCCTTTCATGTTTATCAGCACTTTTTGTGGATTTTGTGGTAAAATGATTGATGTAATTACAAAGTGAAATTGGTGGAGCAAAAAAAAGCCCTCATATGGGTCTGTAGGTACAATATTTAAAGTGTTAATATTTTTAGAAGGTGATGAGGAAATAACAAAAGTGCAAAAATGAAAATTGGCATGGTCCTTAAAGGGGTACTCCGCCCCTAGACATCTTATCCCCTATCCAAAGGATAGGGGATAAGATGTCAGATCACCTCGGTCCCGCTGCTGGGGACCCCTGGGATCCCCGCTGCGGCACCACGCTATCATTACAGCACAGAGCGAGTTCGCTCTGCACGTAATGATGGGCAGTACAGGGGCCGCAGCATCGTTAGGTCATGGCCCCGCCCCTCGTGACGTCACGGCCCGCCCCTTTCAATACAAGTCTATGGGAGGGGGCGTGGTGATCATCACGCCCCCTCCCATAGACTTGCATTAAGGGGACGGGCCGTGATGTCACGAGGGGCGGCGCCATGACGTCACGCTGCTCCGTCCCCCGTATCGCCCGTCATTACGCACAGAGCGAACTCGCTCTTTGCTGTAATGATAGCGAGGTGCCGCAGCGGGGATCCCGGGGCTCCCCAGCAGCGGGACCGCGGCGATCTGACATCTTATCCACTATCCTTTGGATAATGCTACCACCACCATGCTTCACTGTAAGGTTGGCTTGGGGCAGGTTTCCTCCAGATATGACGCTTAGAGTTTAGAATAAAACATTCAATATTGGTTTTATGGGACCCGAGAATCTTGTTTCTCATAGTGTTTGTGTCCTTTAAGTGCTTTTTTGCAAACTTCAGACAGGCTTTCATGTGTCTTCTTCATGGTCACTCAGTTCAGATTGAAGTGCTGAAGTGATCGTTGACCTTTTCCAAGTTTCTGCCATCTACACACAAGATCAGCCAGAGTAAATATTGGGTACTTGGTCTTCTCTTACCAAGACCCTTTCCCTACAATTACTTAATTTTAGAACGATGGAGGCCACTGGGCTCTTGGGAACTTCTAGTGCAGCATCATTTTTTGTGTACCTTTTTTCCAGATCTGTCCCTCCACACAATCCTGTCCCTGAGCTCTACAGGCAGTTCTTTCTACCTAATGGCTTGGTTTTTTACTTTGATGTGCATTGTCAGCTGTGAAACCTTAGACTGCTGTTTGGACTTTTTGGCCTGAAAAAGGTAATGAAAAACTGCCCCTTGTTTTTTTTCTCCTCCGAGATTTAGTTTTTATGGCATCTTTTTTCAAGAAGAATCCTATTAGTATAGGTGTTTTTTTATTTGCCATCTTTTATTATGTGGCTCGATGACTTATATTGAAAAATTTTGTTAAAACATTTTCAGAAAAAAAAGCTAACCTACATGCACACATAGCATCTTCCCACAATGCAGCACATCAAGTATAATTTTCTGGGCAGTTTTTTTTTTCTTTCAAAAACTGCATCATCTGAATTTACCACAGGGGACTCCAAACAAAGCTTGGAGATATCTCAAAGATGATTAATAGAAATGGGAGACCCCCAGAGCTAAACTTCAAGTGTTATAATAAAGGGTCAAAATACTTACGTCCTAGCAAAATTTTTCCTTTTTTTAATAAATTTGCAAACATTACATAAATTCTGTTTTACCTCCTTATTTCGGGATTTAGAATGCAATGCAGAATGAAGGAGAAAAAGATTTTATTTTAGAATAGGACCTTAACATTACAAAATATGCATTATATGTTTCACATGGTTTGCCATTATAACATCATACAAACAACATTTTATATTGCTATTTTTTCTTTCTAAAACAAACAGAAAGAATTGAAAGATAAATAATTGCTGTGGCACCTGAGACTTTTGGCCTATTCTGGTGTCAACATCACACTGTGGAAATGCTTCTCCGCTGCAGGGTGTGCAAGGCTTTTGAGTGTTTAACATAACTAATGATGTGGGGGCAGCTGTGGTTGTATGCATGATGTGTGTATTTGTGATATATGTGTGTATATGTGTGATGTGTGTATGTGTATATGTTTGTAATGTATGATGTGGGGGGCAGCGGTGGGTGTATGTATGATATGTGTATGCATGATGTGTGTGTATGTATGATGTCTGCATGTATGTATGATGTGTGTGTGTAGGATGTGTGTATGTATGTAATGCATGTATGATGTGTGTATGTATGATAGATGTGGGTGTGTTTGTATGTATGATGTGTGCGTGTATGTATTGTGTGTATATGTATGATTTGTGTATGTATGATAGATGTAGTTTGTATGATAGATGTGTGTAAGCTAGACAGATGTATGTATGATGTGTGTATATATATGATGTGTGTGTACGTGTGATGTGTGTGTATGATAGATGTGTGTACCTAAAATGCGTTACTACTACTACTACTACCCACCTAAAGTGGGTTGCTACTACCTAAAGGGAGCTGCTACTACTACTACCTAAAGGGGGCTTCTACTACGACTACTACCTAGGGGGGCTGCTGCTGCTACTACCTAAATGGGGGCTGCTACTATTATATGTGGGAGACCTTCAACTACTATATATGGGGGGCCTTAACTTAATAAAGGGGGCTACCATCAACAATGGAACCTGCCTACAGGGAGTAACCCCTACTTATAGAAGGCTGCTACTGCCTACAGGGAGTAAATACCAACAGGTATCTAAATTTCGACCTACCTAAAGGCACTTACTTACTTGAGGCACCTTGGTAATGGGGGAAACCATGTGCAGGGATCTACCTAATGGGGGTACCTACTTACTCTTTCTCCAATCTGCTTATTTACTTACTCTACTGTGTGAGACACCAAGGGGTTATTACTGTATGGAGCACTATAGGTGCTTAAAGAGTATGGAACCTAAAATGTTTGTCTGGCGTGTTCTGTGGAGACGAATTGAGAATGGAAGAATTAACATAACGGTCTGGGCCAGATGGAGAAGAAAAAGAGAAGTGATCGACTCCCATTAGAGAAGACATCACCTGATGTAACTGTATGTAATCACTTATAAGGTCCGTAGAGCCTGTGTAGAGCTGGGATCACTACTATATGGTCACTGTATGGGGGGATATTAGTCTGTGTACAATGGTTTTATTCAGTATCAGTATGGTGGTATTATCCCATCACTATATGGTGGTAATGGCCATGTTGTGGCAGTATTATTTGTCCCTTGTATAGTGGTGTTATTGGTGATACTGGTCTGTGTTTAGTAGTTTTATTGGTGATTCTTGTCTGTGTACAGTGGTTATATTTAGTGTCAGTATGGTAGTATTATCTTGTCACTATATGATGGTAATGGTAGTGGTCATGGTGTGATGCAATTATTTGTCCCTTGTATAGTGGTGCTCAGGGCCGGACTGGGACCAAAAATAGGCCCGGGCATTTTAGACTAAGAAGCCCATTTTTATTGTTGGTGTGGCTATGTGAGGGCAGAGCCACAAAAGTGTGTGATCAAGGTGGGAGGAGCCAAAAGTTAACGTAGGTTAATTTCCCATGATAACAACATGTACCTCAAAATAAATCATATAGGGAAAATTTATCAAAACATGTCCAGAGGAATAGTTGCTGAGTCCCCCTTAGCAACCAATCAGATTGCTTCTTTCATTTTTCAGAGCCGTTTCAAAAATTAAATAAGCGATCTGATTGGTTACTATGGGCAACTCAGCAACTTTTCCAATCTCCCCCATAGTACTGCTACTGTTACATAGTACTGCTACTGTTAATCCTGCATACTGAGACTAATATTACCAGTATACAAGGGCCATATAAAACTGACACACCAGAACCACTACAATTACCACCGCATAGTGACTGGATAATACCACCAAACTGTAGAAAATCGACTAAACAAAGACTAATATCCCCACCCCACCACCATACAGTAAACCATATAGTGGAAAACACTATCACTACACAGATCAAATGTGACATCTTCTTTGATTGGAATTGTTCACTTTTCTCCGCAGAAACTGCAAGACAAACATTTTAGATTTTTCGCTCCAGCACCATCCTCAGCTCTTAACAAACTCCCAATGTGTCTTGCCCCACACAGAATTAGTGCCCACAATCTCTTTCTGCATCAGCGAAATGTCCCTCTGTGCCTCCATAAAGAAGTTAAAGGGGTACTCCGGTGGAAAACTTTTTTTTTTTTAAATCAACTGGTGCCAGAAAGTTAAACAGATTTGTAAATGACTTCTATAAAAGAAAATCTTAATCCTTCTAGTACTTATTATCTGCTGAATACTACAGAGGAAATTCTTTTCTTTTTGGAAAACAGAGCTCTCTGCTGACATCATGAGCACAGTGCTCTCTGCTGACATCTCTGTCCATTTTAGGAACTGTCCAGAGAGGCATATGTTTGCTATGGGGATTTTCTTCTACTCTGGACAGTTCTTAAAATGGACAGAGATGTCAGCAGAGAGCACTGTGGTCATGATGTCAGCAGAGATCTCTGTGTTCCAAAAAGAAAAGAAATTCCTCTGTAGTATTCAGCAGCAGTTAATAAGTACTAGAAGGATTGAGATTTTTTTTAATAGAAGTAATCTACAAATCTGTTTAACTTTCTGGCACCAGTTGATTTAAAAAAAAAGTTTTCCACCAGAGTATCCCTTTAAGCTCTAATGTGCCACCACAAAGTAGTAAGGCCTTTACCACCACAAAGTAGTAAGGCACCCTCTATGCCACCATATAGTAGCATGTGGGGGCACAGGGGGGTGGGGGGGCATACTATATGGTGGAACATGGAGGGGCCTGTACTATATGACAGCACAGAAGGTTTTCTGCACTAAATTACATCACAGAGGGTGGAGCCTATACTGTATAGTGACACAGAGAGGGGGGATCCTGTTCTATATGGGAGCAGAAAGAGGGGGGGGACAGCTTATACTATATAGGGGCGAGTCTGTGCTATGTGGCAACATAGAGGGGGAAATATTACAAAATGTATTATTCTAGTATCACAGGCTTGTTATCCACTTATTAAAAACTATGCTCTATCCACAGGATGGGGCCCCTGCCATCTCCAGAACAGTTCCTGTACTCGTCTTGGTAGTGACGACTTGCTCAGCCAATCACTGAGTCAGCGACTTGCTGAGCGGATCATCACTGCTGAGACGAGGACAAACCGGAAGGAGGGGACCAGATTGCTCAGCAGGGAGAGCAGGGCCCCATTTTGGAAGTCATCAAGGGTCCCAGTGGTTGGACCCTTCCATGATCAGACACTCATCTCCTATTATGGGGATAAGGGATATGCTTTTAGGGTCTATTCACATGTACAGTATTCTGTGCTGATTTGATGCACAAATTTGATGCGCAGGATTTGAAGCTGTGTTCAGTCATTTAGTTTACAATTAAATCTGCGCAGAATACTGTACGTGTAAATAGACCATTAAAGGAAATCTATCATCAGCATTACCTGTACTAACCTATTGTTATAAGCTTGTAGTGCAGGTGACGCTGATGATAATCAAATGATTTTTTTTGCGTTTGCTAATGCGTTGCTTTTTCCCTCCATTATTCCTGGTTTTCTTTTTATGCAAATAAAGTGGCTTGGTGCATGCGGGGCGTTTCAAAGCCCTGAGTGCAGTGTGACATCCAGCCTGGATCTCCAGATAAGTAGCTGATCGCGGGGGTCGCACCGTTGGGGCCCCTTAGGATCACAAGGACGGGACCCCAGCGCTCTCAGTGAGGAGCAGGTGTCGTCTACCGGTAGGCGGCATGCACTCCATTCATTCCTATGGGAGTGCTGATGATTCCAGAGAGCTGTACTAAGGTCTTTCGGCGCTCCCATAGTAATGAAGCACGTGCTCCTCACTGAGTGCCGGGGTCGCAAAATAGTAAGTGCAGCTTTGAAGGTGACTGGTGGGGAAGAGGTGATGTAGTAACAAAATAGAGATTGCAGCATTATAAGTGACTGGAGGACGCCACAGGAGAATAGTGAGTGCAGCTCTGGAGGTGAGTGGAGGATACAGCGTCAAAGGAGAATTAAGTTGTGGGACAGCTCTGGAGGCGACTGGGATTTACAGTAATATATGTAACAGGAGGGTTGTGGGGCAGCTCTGGAGGTGACGGGAACATAATATATGTAACAGGAGGGTTTTGGGCCAGGTCTGGATGTAACCTGGGGCATAATAGATGCAACTGGAGGAGAAGACATGATGTAACAGCAGAGAAGTGACTACAGCTCTGGATATGACTAAAGGATAAGACACATGTAACAGCAAAATTGTGAGTGCAGCTCTGGTGGTGACTGGAGGATAAGGCGCCACAGGAGAATAAAATTGTGTGGCAGCTCTGGAGGTGACTAGGGATAACGCATGTGATAGGAGGTTTGTGTGGCAGCTCTGGAGGTGACTAGGAATAATGCATGTAATAAAAGGGTTGTGTGGCAGCTCTGGAGGTGAGTCTCTGCTGTAGGTGTAATCCACATCTAATCTACAGTACCTTGCACAGTGAGGAGGTCTGGCTGTGCACAGAGCTGTACTGCAAACTGACAGGCAGGTCACAGAGGTTAGCGGGGGGAGTTAGGATGGACTATCAAGCAGCTGTAAACTTGTCTACATAAACTTCTATCTTCTCCAGCCCGATGTCTGCAGTGGGACATCTGATGAGAGTAGAGTAGACTAGAGAGGCTCCACTAGCCGGAGCATGCTGTCTTCACTCTTCAGCCTGTGCCCGGCCGATGAAGTAGCTGTAAGGCAGACCCCTCCCTTGTGGCCGCTTATGAAGTTCACAGGGCCAGCATCACTATGTCCTACTACACTGGGCCTGGGATTCTGGGAATGTACGGCAGCCATATTGATTATCATATGGGGGAAGTGCTACTACCCAGCAGCCACAGGTATCTCCGGGTCCAGTCCTGCTCGAGTGGACATTGAAATGAATGAGAACTGTAGGCAGAGTGGCTTTAGCCTCTGCCCCGGCTCCTACACAGACCTAGTCTTCTTGTGACAGCTGTGATGGCCGGCAGGGCTCTTAAAGCGGCGGCTGCTGCTCCTGAGTGCTCAGGGCAGGCAGACGGCCTGGCCTGCAGATGGCCCAGCCCACTGGGAAAATGCCCGGTGTGCCCGATGGCCAGTCCGGCCCTGGTGGTGCTAATGGTCTCTGAATAGTGATTTTATTCCGTATCAGTAAGATAATATTATCCCATCATTATATGGTAGTAATGATAGTGGTCATAGTGTCACAGAATTATCTGTCCCTTGTATAGTGGTGTTATTGGTCTGTGTACAGTGGTGTTATTGGTAATACTGGTCTGTGTATAGTATAAGTATGGCAGCATTATCCCATCACTATATGGTGGTAATGGTAGTGGTCATGGTCTGGTGCTATTATTTGTCCCTTTGGCCTGGTGTTATTGGTTTCTATATAGTGTTTTTATTTAATAACTGTATGATGGTATTAGCCACTGCAGTAGAAATATGCCTTCTAGGTGTGGAGTTATTATTTTATGTGAAAATCCTGCGTGTGCCCCTGCAGCAATGCATACACTATATGCATCACCATTCACAGGCCGCGGGGGATGCACAATATTCTACATTCCCGGGGTCCTTCCAATCCTCGCTATGTCAGTAATGCACCTTCACATGTGTAGACCAAAATCCTCAAACCGCCCTGCCATCAGTGATGACATGCGACATGGCCATCAGAGAGGAGCGCTCGGGAGATGTGCCAACTGCCCACCATCTGTCTGCCTGTACCTGCAATGCCACCTGTCTGTCTGCATGTGCTGCTGCTGTGCTGCTGAATGTCGCTTGAGGTGCTAGGCCTTTTGTTTTTGCTACCACCTGTCAGTGCCACCATATAGGGCACCATCTGGCCAATCACAACTCATCGTGGCATATAGGAATCTGTGATGTGAAGAGAACTTTAAATCACAGCCCAGTACAGTGCCGGTCAGGGGAGCGGAGAGGTGCGGCGTGCCGCTTGCATCTCCACATTATAAAGGACGATCGAAAAGGGTGTCAGGAGTCTCACCTGCTGCGATCTGTCTCTTGGTGTAGGCACTACAGCTCCCAGTTTGTTCCATGCTGGGAGTAGTAGTAGCACCTAAACAATGTCGGAAATATACAGAATAAAGTTAAACAGTAGTTAAAAATCACATACACATAGAAGGAGATTTATCAAGCTCCGTAGTAGATTTTCTTTGCATAAAAAAGATACTTGCGCACGTTCGACTTTTCTATACATGCTGCGACTTTTAGATTTTTGCTTATTCCAAAGCACATTTCTGAAATCTGCTATTTATGAAGAAAAAAAGTTGCATCTCCATTTCAAAGTCGGATATGTATTCCAGGTCCAACCTGGCTTACAGAAAGTGCATACTCACCCAAGATTTAGACTTAAAGGGGTACTAGACATCATATACCCTATTCAAAGGATAGGGGATAAGGTGTCTGATCCCGGGGGTCCCACAGCTGGGGACCCCCTTTTTTTCCCTGCTGCACCCGGCGTTCGTTTAGAGTGTTAGGTGAAGCGTTGGTGACTTGTAACGTCACAACCCCTCAATGCAAGTGTATGGGAGAGGGCGTGACGGCCGTATACTTGTATTGAGGGGGCATTACTGTGATGTCACGAGCCTCTGCCCCGCATCACCAGTCATCCAGCACGGAGCCAAGCTCGCTCCGTGCACCGGATGTTTGGGGTGCCACAGCCGAGATCGCTGGGGTCCCCAGCAGCAGGAATAGGGGATAAGATGTTTAGGGGCAGAGTACCCCTTTAAGGGCTGGTCCTGAGGGACCCCTGCTAATGGGAACTGCGTTCGTGCTGTGGAAAAAGTGCAGGAACTCCGTTCCCACGAGTTCCTGCAGGACTTGAGCCCTGCATCTTCAGAAAAGGACATGAACACCCACTTTAACAACTGTTCTTGTTCTGCATCATGAAACAAAGCTACTACATTAATGTTAATGTTAATTATAGAAAAAAATAAAGATATAACTAATAATTCTATAAATTTTAAGGTTGAAATTACACACTACACACCTTGTTAATTTTAGGACACGTAGATGCTGGTGTAAAAATTATTGTTGTGTTAAAATAGAATAAGGCACAAAATAATTGTGTAAGAATTTTTACAGACTACGTAAATAACCCATATGTGGCACTAACATTTTTCCTTAAAAAAAAGAAACATCCATAGTAATACAGCTTCATGTACAATTTGGGGTGGGTAACTTACTGAGCCGTTTTTCTTTCTTTCTTGTGGCTTCACTATTGTTTATGTGCCTGTTGGTGCGGCGCTGTTTTCCTTCCTGACGTAAACACGGGCCTCAGCGCAGCGACGCAAGACTCCACCCACCAACATCACAAAATGTGGGCTGAAAATTAAACCAAAACCCTCCAGAGTATGGATATTCATGGTGCTGCATAGTATGTTTTTAATAATTTTTCATTTCTGAGGAGGGTGGATGGGTTGTTGTGGGATAGTTGGAGTGCAGCTATTTAGTGCCAGGCAGGCCTGTCAGGGTCTCACCCGATGCGATACGCATGCATCTTCCCCGTCACTCTCTAGCAACGCTACTGGTAATAAAGGGTAGATAAAGAACTTCAGCTTTTAACATAAGGGAAAACTTTACTGCACTGCTTTAAAAAATGCTTTTGTAAGCGCGTTTCCCAGGTTTTGCTTACATGTGATTTATTTATGAAGGACGTACGACTATTTGATAAATATGTCACATGTAGGCAAAAGTAAATTAAAAAAATTGTCCTATAAAAGCCATACGTTTGAAAAGAATGATAAGTCTCCTTCATAATTAAAATACATTACAAATAAAGTTTCACTAAATTAATAAAAAAAATATTATTTTGACAATTACATTGCCCTTTTATCCATTTTTTATATTGATAGCTAAATTTTTATGTCCCTGCCCGTTCACATAAATTGGTCCCTGATTAAAAACGTGCAAAAATTTTGTTCTACAAAAATATAATATACCGTAAATCTTTTTTTTTTCTGGCACCCAACAAAATTCTAAAAACACACTCGCAGGGAAACTGTCAAAGGGGCAAAAATGCAATTTTAACAGAAAGGTAAAAACACCAGAAAAAACGCCAAAACACGATGAAAATTAGTGGCGGTTTTTCATGCACTTTTTTTTGCCGTTTTTTTGCCACAAGGACAAAACCTCAGTGGAATCTTAGCCTGATGATGCTTTTCTGTTGTTGTGGACAAAATTTATTTATTTGAGAAGAAAATGTTTGGAGTCCCCCCCCCCCTATTTTTTTTAATATAATTTTCATATAACCAGTCTTAAATGTCTCATCTTTTTATTATCAAAAACCGCTTAAGTATAAGGTTTTCTGCCAATAGCTGCTGGCTACAGCAGTCATCTACCTAGATATGTCTTGGGATTGTCATCAGATACCTGAACGCAGTTTCATTGCTACATGTGACAGTTCTTGGGGGGGGGGGGGGGGGGATTGAAGTACTTTAAATACTGGTTACAGGTTTCCCAGCAGTATCACTGTAAGGCTGGAGTAGATGAAGATCTAATAGTTACAAAGGTAGGTGCTACTTTTTAATACATACCCCATTGTTTCCGATGTAAGAGTAGAGAAAACTGTTTTGCACTGAAAATGTTTTCTTGTGCTTCTACCCTATGATTTAATGCATGAGACTAGTTATATGTGGTAACACCTTCAGGTTGTATTCTTGAGCCCACTTTATTCACAAGAAATTGTGTTTCTTCCAGTACTTTTTGAATTTGCAAGTTGAAGTGGTGAGTCCTCCTGTGTTTGTTTTACTATTTTATTGAAAACTATAGAGGGATTTACCCAGATAGGAATTTCCTACGCTGGCGGATGCCTCTTGATAAATTCAGGCACAAGTGAGGCTGCCACATGTGGCAGCCCTAAAAATCGACGTCACCTCCATAGATTAAACAAGAACCTGGTTTGCGCAAAAATGTGCCTTTTTGACATAAAGGCAGCATGCTTAAACCCATGCCACCTTTGTGTCAAAAGGGCACATTTTTGCGCAAACCAGGTTCTTGTTTAAAACCTAATTTCCTATTGGCATAACTTAACAAAGAGATTAATAAAAATATGAATCTGACGGTTATATTTTTCTTATCACTTTGTTTAACACTTGGCGCAAGTTTATATATGATTACATTAATTTAATTACATGATTGAGAATGCTTTCCTGTATTTGTATTAATTGACAGAAATCCTTTCCTATGCCTTTAGACTGGACTCTGACTAATATTTACATTAATGAGGAAGTGACTATTGTGACTTAAATGAAATATTTAGTGATAGAGATTACCCCCTGTATTCAAGATTATGTATCTCTGAATCTAATCCCACTGTAAAATACATTGAAGCGAAAGACTGTAGCATGGCGTAAACTACCTCTATCAATAGTGGGCAGAGTAAACCTTATTAAAATGTTGTACATGCCTCAACTTTTATAAATCCTTCAAAATTCTTCTATATAGTTGCCATCTAACCTCTTTTAGAGGATCAACAACTAATTCAAGGAACTGATTTGGAATGGTCGAAAACCAAAAATAAAATTAGAAAATCTGCAGCGGTTTAAAGATGAGGGAGGGTTTGCATTGCCAAAACCCCGGTTATATTTTTTAGCCTCCCAATGTCAACATTTAATTGGTTCAGTCAGGCCACAGAATCAGGGGGAGGAGCCTGCACTGCACAGACTGTAGAGGTCCAGGAGGAAGAGGAGGATTACAGTCCAGGCAAGTGAAGGAGCAGCAGGGAGGCACACAGCACACTGATAGGAGTTGTCATGTGTGTCATGTTTCTGTGCTACTGCAGGTCTGGTGGTTTTTAGGGTATACTTTCTAAAACACACATTCACATTGAATGTCCAAATCTTTTGGAGTCCAATATATAAATATGAATGGTCACCTGTTCACACCTGGGTGGGTTTGGTGCGTTAAGTAGTGAGGGCTCACAGACTCACTCATAGATCCATGTGCAAATGAAACGCCACACAACCATTTCAATTGATCCTTAGAAGCTTTAGTGTAAATTTCTTGCATATATACAAAAGTTCCAAACGTTTCATGTAATAGTAATGCAGAGAAATCGAAAACAATTCACCCAGGTGCACCTGTTGCGGACACGCTAGACACTCTTCACGCTGCCGGAATTTTCAGCCTATGCCAGGGCCACCTTCAGCTGAACAACCTTCCTCTCACGAAGGGGATCAGAGTGGAGCTTGCGTCGATACTCCACTCTGATCCCCTTCGTGAGAGAAAGGTTGTTCAGCTGAAGGTGGCCCTGGCATGGGCTGAAAATTCCGGCAGTGTGAAGAGTGTCTAGCGTGTCCGCAACAGGTACACGTGGGTGAATTGTTTTCGATTTCTCTGCATTACTATTACATGAAACGTTTGGAACTTTTGTATATATGCAAGAAATTTACACTAAAGCTTCTTAGGATCAATTGAAATGGTTGTGTGGCGTTTCATTTGCACACATATCTTTTGGAGCTCATTTAGAGTCCAGTGGGCTGGCCTAATCAGTGATGAGACACAAGGAATGCTATCATTCATTGAATGCCAGAGAGTGTTAAGGGGTCTTCATTATTACAAGGAACCATCACAGTTTCTGGATGAGGCTGGAAATCCACTGTGGTTTTTCAGCCAAAAATGCCCAGAAAAAATGCTGCGGCCAGATGTTAGCTGCAAGTCAACAGGGAACTGCAAAATGCCATATCAACTTGGCGTTTTTCAGTTTGGTGTTTTTTTTTTTTTTTTTTATCCTTTTGGAATTTTTTCCCCAGTCTTGGGCTCTCTTGCCAGTTTTTGAAAAATTACCTCATGATGAGACTCTGGCATTTTCTTAGGAAAATCTTGGCATTTTTCTCCCATAGAAGTCTATGAAAGTGAAAAAAGGCAAAATAAAAGCCATGTGGGTTTCCACATTGGCGTTTTTGTGGACGGTTTTTATTCTCAAAATGGGATAGAGTTAAATTTTCCAATTCAATTTCATAGGTTACCATAAAAAATTTTTTTTTAAATGATGCAGTAGGGATGTAAAAAAAATTTTGGGAATAAAATCTATATTTTTTAGAACAAAATTTTTATTAATTTCAGGGACAAATTAATGTCATCGGGCAGGGACATAAAAATGTAGCCGGCAATATTAAAAATGGATAAAGGGTCCATGTAATTTTAAAAGAATATATATATTTTTTTAATAATTTTGTGAAACTTTTTATTAATAATGTATTTTAATTATGTGTTTTATAAAGTGTGTATAATTTCAACTACTGTTCAACTTTATTCTGTATATTTCCAACATTATTTAGGTACTACTACTACTCCCAGCATTGAACCGACTGTTCCATGCTGGGAGCTGTAGTACCTGCACTAAGAGACAGATCGACGTGGGTGTCACTCCTGACACCCATTGCGATCATCCTTTATAATCTGGAGAAGCGGGCAGCACACTGCACCTCTCCGCTCCCCTGCCCTGTACTGTACTTGGCTGTGATGTGAAACTCTCTTCACATCACAGATTCATATATGCCACTTAGAGCGGTGATTGGCTTGCACCATCCGGCCAATCACAACTCTCTGTGGCATATATGAATCTGTGATGTGAAGAGAACTTCAAATCAACAGCCCGGTACAGTGCTGGGCAGTGTCGGGCAGGCAGGGCTGGTGCAAGGATTTTTACCGCTCTAGGCGATAGCCCCTAGCTCTGCCCATTATCTCTGCCCTTTGACCTGCCCCTTTTCCAACTCTCTACCTATTTAATGATTTTTGCTGTAAGCTATCAAGACATGCAGGGATGTGTAATTCTGCACTGAACTCAAACTAGTAAGCTCTCCATTTATCGAAAAACTACAAGTTCCAGCATGCTCTGACAGTTAGAGGCTGTCTGTTGCTGTCAGGGCATGCTGGGAGTTGTAGTTTTGCAACAATCGCAGAGCCCCAGGTTAGAGATCTACATTGAAAATACCATCCCAACGGATAAATGAAACAGGAGACAAAGGAGCCACTTATGAGCTCGCACTACAGAGGTGAGCCCCTGTACAGTTTTACATTATCAAATTCACATATCTTCTAACGCTGGGTTCACATATATCAGGGTCAGGCATAGTTTCCCGCAGGCCTGCACCAGGGGGAAAGTGATGATAGAACTGATCCATTTCATTTGAATAGGACAGTTCATATTCGTCCAGCGTCTCAATTTTGACGCCGCATGGTTGGACATGCAAGAGGGCACCGGACAGGGGAACGCAGCTTGCTGCCCCGAAACAATGGACGCCGGATGCCATACAACTGATGACAAGTTATCATCAGTCATGGCATCAGCTGAGTCGGATCTAGGCTGAGTTCACCTAGGTCGGATGCCGTACATATATGAACCCAGTCTTAGAGTACGTTCACACATACAGGATCCTGCGCAGATTTGTTGCGCAGGATTTCTAACTGCCGATTAAAAGATTCAGTCATTTAGTTTACATTGAAATCTGCAACAGAAAATCCTGTGCATCAAATCTGCGTATGTGTGAACGTACCCTTACAGTGGGTCACCCAGGATGAGCAACCCATGGCATCCCAACTCTTCCTGCTGAGAATAATGAATACATTCCATGGGTCACGTGCAGTGTGTCTGGCTTTCACACAAGTAGAAAAAGGTATTATGTTTCAAACTCAGTGTGTTTCTTGCTACAAGTTTCAAACAAAATTTGCTCACATGTGTGGTGCGCCACGGGGGTGCGATGTGAGGTGTATGGGGCAGATGTTGTAGTCCAGGGGCAAATGATGCTAACCCCTAAATGTTCGTGACACCAAGGCGTGGTTTTACCCAAACGATAGCACTGCTAGTCCTAGTTAGGTAGGGCAAATAAGAGTTCAAGGCCAGGTCAAGGTTAACGGTAGCTTTACTGAGATAGACAGATGGTACAGTCTTTACAGCTAGGCCAGGATCCCAGAGAGGTGACCAGTAACACAAGGGACCTCGCAGCTTGCTGGGACTTGCAGTGACTTTGACAGACTTTAGGACAGCCACGCTGACTATAATAGACTTGACTTGACTGAAGATAGTGACAGCAGACAAAGATGACTTGACTTACTGACTTGTGGCTGTAATTTAGGCTTGAGGCCTCCAGATGTGCTGGACACTGGCTCTGAGACATCTGACTTTAACATGTCACAACTATTATCATGTGTCCAATAACCATGTGACCATACACATAATATACAATTATAGGGGTACAGGGCTGGTGAGCCCTGGGGACGTGCAGGCACTCAAGCTGATAGGACTGTGAGATGCATATCCCGTACAGGGACATCACAACCCCCCCCCCCCCCGACTTAACTAATGTCGCCCTCGACGTCCATTCTGGAAACCTTTGAGGAGCGAAACAGCAGTGGGGCCAATGTAGTCCTGAAGCATTGTATCTAACGTCCATTTCCAGGCTGTCTGTTGTCAAGAACTGATAATACAATAGAGTCTCCGTATAAATGTCCATACATGCTCTGGTAGATTTTGTATTAATGGAGAATAAGGATTACTGGAGAACAAGGATTATGTATAATAATAACAACATACCTATGACTATGGTATAACACTACTTATGGACTATGACTATGTATATCATAACATTAGACTATGGCTATGCATGCGATGACATTTGACTATGCATAATAACACTTTATACATGACTAAGACATAACACTGGCGGATTGGGTTGCCGGAGGCTTTCTGCCCAATGCCTTGGCTACTGGAGTCCCTTGGCATTACACACTTCTCCCAAGAACACTAGTTACTTTTATGCTAGACATTTTCTTATGCTAGACATTTTTATTAGATAACACTTGACATTTTGTTACCTTTGACTTTTTGTTACGTGCTTTTGTGGGTAATAGGAATACCTTCTGGCCAGC
The DNA here is from genome assembly GCF_029499605.1 of Hyla sarda. Classification (NCBI taxonomy): domain Eukaryota; kingdom Metazoa; phylum Chordata; class Amphibia; order Anura; family Hylidae; genus Hyla; species Hyla sarda. The sequence goes on along the minus strand of NC_079192.1, from coordinate 181,673,981 downwards.
AAAGTATCCTGAGCACGAGGACACAAGAAATATCACATTTGATATTTTAGACATAGGACATTTTTATGGACTGTTTGGTTGTGAGTGTAACAGTCCTACTGTACATGAAACGTGTGTGTTGCTTCTCCCGATTAGTTCAGGACAACCCCTACAAGAAAACTACCAGGCATCAGAGAATATGGTACACTATGACTTTTCGGTGTACAACAAATTATATACATTTTATTACACTGCAACAATTATAGTGCAGGACCGCAAAAATTTTCCTTGTGCATAACGGTGAGCAAAATATATTACTATGGCATATTTACACAGATGTCCATGTATTGCTCAGTAGTCCAGATACACTATAGAGTTCCGGTTCCTGAGAATCATGGAAACTTTCTTGTCAAATTTGTCAGGCACTGTGCTTAAACAATTAATCAATATAGATAGCAGGTTTGGAACGAGTGCCACGTCCGCAGAGAGGAGGTGATTGGCCACATGCGGTTTTCAAAAGGGAAGCCTTTTGGATTTTAATGCTAGATTCCCGTTACCCAAAAGGATTAAATTCCCACAATGACCTGTCTTATTTCTATTGAAGATAGCATTAGACCATACATTGTCAACTCCAGATAAAAATGTTTTATTGGTTGTAAAGTTTTCAAAATGTTTTGCTATTTTTCTCCCTTTCTTCTTGTTTCTACTTTTGTGCATTAATTATTTTTTTCTGTGGATAATGGTTTTATGAAAAACTATGTACTGCAATTGTACAAGGAAATATAGGAAGGGGTTAAGGTTGGTGATTTTTTGTTTGTTCCTAGAACCTCCCAGGAAGTGATGGCGGATGCCGAACTTCCAGGTGAATATCCTATTATCAATACACATGGTCAGACGTAGTATATAAGGAGACAGTTGGCAGTCCTTTTTGTGTCATGACTAAGGACTCACTGGTGAGTTGGCTACAATTTTTCTTATGACTGTGTTCACTGTGCTTAAACGTTGCTGTAGAAACCTTTAACAACAAAAATTGTGCTTGCACACAGAAGACAGTTAGTCATACGACCAAGTCTGGTGAAATTACTGTACACAAGTACTAAAATAGAACATTTTCACATAGGTACTCTTCCACTATGTGAGTGAATGAAGCTTTAGTTTGCTGACACCGGTGGCAGTGTGCCTTCCTTGAAAGTGCAGGGGAGCGGAGAGGTGTACTTATCAGATGCTGTATGCCCTGGAGGAAGTTGTATAGTTATTTTCTGTCTGACCACAGTGCTCTCTGCTGACACCTCTGTCCGTGTCAGGAACAAATGCCCCATAGCAAACCTCTCCTGCTCTGGACAGTTCCTGACATGGGCAGAGGTGTCAGCAGAGAGCACTGTGGTCAGACAGAAAATAAATTCAAAAAGAAAATAACTTCCTCTGTAGTATACAGCAGCTGATAAGTACTGGAAGTCATTTACAAATCTGTTTAACTTTCTGCCACCAGTTAACTATAAAAAAAAAATTTCCACTGGAGTACCCCTTTAAGGAGGGTATATTTCGTTCATTTAACGAATTTCAAGTGGATTTTCAACTTAGTCACCATGCTTTTTTTTTGTATTATGCTAAGACATGCCTTCTCTGCCCAACAGAAATTGTTTTCAATGCAGTTTGTTAGGGATTGAGCTTTGAATTTGCAGTCTCAGGGTTTTATCTCTCAACTATAAAAGTTATTACTTAGCAGATTTCACTGTAATGAAATACAGGGTTTACCAGACTCCAGCTTTTCTCCACAGAATAGGGCTTGATCAGGAATCTTTATTGTCAACAGTATTCTTCTCAGGAAGGGGCTGAGCTCCTCCACATGTTGCAGAGCTGTCCCAATATCCAGGAATGCTGGGCGTCTGTACTAACAATCATTGATTCTACTTTTGCTTTAACTATTCCTAAAGTCCCTAAAATATATATCCTTGGATGTACCAGGTGGATCGCCTACTGTATATATGGATAAGGTAGAGGTTGTGCAAAAGCAATATATGTACAATGGAATTACTGGGTTAGGTTTCAACAAATATGGTCACAATGGCTGGAAAGGGCCTGAGGAGTGGAGATATTCTAAGATGGTCTCTGATTGTGAATTATATCTACATAAGTGGGTTTGTACCTATGTATGTACCCGTATGTTTATGTGCGTTTTTTTAGGTATATGTATTTGTCCATATATGTATTTTTTTTTTCAGTAGCAGCGCATATTGAGGTTGTGGGTAGGCTTTGGGGTGGAAATATGTAATTTTTATGTGCATAAAACAGTAATCTATGTCTGATTCTAAGATATGAGATGTGCTGTGTGTTATTCTGTGTATTCCTAATTGCAATAATAAAAAAATTAGAAACTAAAAAGAATATATATGATTAAGAGGGAATTTATGAATTACACAGTACAATCCTTGGGCAATGTTGTAAGAAAATCACATTATAATGTATTAGTTCTTGAGCACTATTGCATTTCAAGGCCATATTTCAGTGGTGTCCAAACTGTGGACCTCCATATGTTTCAAAACTACAACTCCTAGCATGCCCGGATAGTTTTGCAACAGCTGGAGGATCACAGTTTGGAGATCACTGGCATATTTGGTACATTTTTCACCCTCACCCTGTTTTAACCTAGACAAGTACAAAAATAATACTATTTTGGAAACCTATAAAAAGCACAAATGGTACTGTAGTGAGGGTGTGATGAGGGCAGATGGAATTACCCTAGGGCCAGATGGTATTAACCCCTTGTATTTGTGATGCCAGGGCGTGGTTTAACATCTTCACCACCTGAAGGTATACCACTGGATTCCTGCGCTAGGCACGGGGGGCAAATAATGACTCTGATGCCAAGTTACGGAACAACGGCAGATTTACTGAGTTAGACAGGTGTAACAGTCTTAACAGCTTAGCCAGGCTCAAGGAGGTGACCAGTGACTTCAGAGACCTCATGGTTCGCTGGGAGTTGTAGTGGACTTGAACAATTTGATGCAGGGCCATGCTGACTTGACACAGATTTATCTTGACTGACTTGACTGGGACTGACTAGAAAGACTTCACCCAGTTTGTAGTTTACCAGGTTTTGATGTTCACCTGTGGGGTAGTGGACTTTTGGCTGCGTGGCTGCGTAATAGGCTTCAGGACACTAGACACTCTCTCCAGACTTGACCTCACTGTACTCAGCAAAAACTCAAAGAGACTTAGAGACTGAACTAGCTCCACCCAGGATTTATATGGGGAGACTCTGAAGGGATCCCATTGGTCACCCTGTAGGTCACATGGTCACAAGTACCTTTCTTGGTTACAACACATGACAACAGTATTTAAAAGGTACATAACACTATATACACTTTACATTGATTATCATAGGCATTTAACACTATTTATGGAACATAGGTACAGGGGGGGCCCAGGGGTCACTGAATAAAGTCCGCCTGACAGGGCAGCAAGGTACAGGGTGCAACTCCCGTACTGGGCGACCACAAACTTGCCCTCTTAACAACAGCCGTCCTGGCACCCAGTCCTGGAGAGCGGATGAGCATGAAATGGCCACTGAGGCCTAGCAGCAACAGTAGATACAGTTCCTGGGGCATTTTGAGACAATGTCCTTCAAAGGGCTGGTGAACAGATAAACTGGGGAAGAGTCTATGTGGCATTGCAATTAACGTCCTTACATGCTACAATGTGTGAGGGTATTAATAACTGGGATTATGAGATATAAACGTGAAATCTTTTTGGTCTTGCAACTGCATACTTAGCAGATATTTGGTTCGGATCGGGTTGCTTTCTACCCGAATGCCTGTGCTAATGGGACCCTTCGGCTATAGCTACTTCTCCCCATAACAGTAAATACACATTTTTTTTTCCATTTTGACAACACATTAGAATGTTACATATATGCACAGTAGCTCTGTCACTGTATGTGTTACTTACACCTCCAGGAGAACTCTCTGGGCACAAGAGCACCCTGTACATGATGGACAGGAAAATAATTAGACATTAGACATTTGTTACAACTTTTGATGACTATTATGGACTGAATGTTTAGACTGGTTAGCTACAGTCCTAACTAGTTATATGACATTTGACTATTTAGATACATAAGATGCTATGTACATCACTGACACAGAGGCTGCTCGCAGCATATAGAGGAAGACTTGGTTGATACGCACATAGAGCCCATTTCCCTGAGGATGGTTCGAAGTTTCTTGCAGTCATGGAATTGACATGATTCTTGGAAGAGTTGGGCCTCAAAGGCTGTTCCACGGTCAGTTAAGACAGACTTAGGACATCCAAGGGTTTGCACCCATTTAGAGTAGAACATCTGGGCCTCTGTCTTGGCTGTGAGATCTTTGACAGGAATGACAACCCACTTGGAGTAATGATCCACCATGGTGAGAGCATAGGTATACCCGGACCAGGTAGGAGACAATTTCACATTGTCTGGCGCGACCAACTGGTTGGGTCTGTCACTCTGGATGGAGTGGAGGGGTGCTGTTGTGTCCTTGCGCACATTCTTGGTGATGTTACAGACAGAACATTCACTGCACCATTTCTCAATGTCACTCCGCATTCCAATCCAGTAGAATCTTCGCCTGACAGTAACTTTGGTCTTGTGGACTCCAAAGTGTCCTGACTGGTCATTATATGCGTTGAGGGCCATCGCCGCATCTCTTCGGGGAACCAATCTGATGAAGCTGATCACCAGAGACCGGATCCAAAGAATTTCAGTACAACAGTCCTTTGTGTACAAACAGTTTCTTCCTCTGTCGCCACAAACGTTTCAACTCATAGTCACACCCGGCGTAGATGGGTTGGTACCTTTTTAGCCATAAGGTAGTCCAACAGATTCCCCATACAGTATGTATGTATATATATATATATATATATATATATATATATATATAATTTGATATTAAAATAAACTTTTTATACATTTATTCTGATTATTCATATTGGACTCATTCTATCTACTATTTTACTATATACCTTTGGGGCGATGGTTTGTATTATATATTTTTATATAATTTATATATTTAATATATATATTGTAGACGTATTGGGGTTGTAGGTAACACCAGCTACCTTTTGTATATCTTTTTGTCTACACATACACAAACCATCATCCCCAGAAAAGGGATAATTTTTATGTCTTTTAATACAAGAGCTATTTCTTCTTCAGTCTTCACTATTTTAGAATGCCAATTCTGTTACTACTCCCAAAAAAGGGATAATTTTTGGCACGCTGGAAAAATCCATGCCTTCTTCTTCACTTGCTAGACTAAGAACCTGTTCCTACTCCCAAAAAAGGGATAATTTTTGAACGCTTGGAATAATCCATGCTGTCTCCTTTACTTGCTAGACTAGCAACCTGTTACTACTACCAAAAAAGGGATAATTTTTGGAATGCATGGAAAAATCCATGTTGGCTCCTTCACTTGCTAGACTAAAAACCTGTTACTAAAATAGGGATACTTTTTGGAATGCTGGCATAAAGCCACGTCGTCTTCCCATGTATCCGTGTGCATATATGCATCTTCTAACAACCAGGCATACTTTATGCCAGTTTATTTAGGTGTGAATAGGCCTAAAAATGGGCGAGCTGTAATAGTTACCATGGGTAACTGCAAGTCGCCTCAAGTTGGTATAACAGGTTCACCCATGTGCTTTCATTTTCTTGTGACAGTGATAACACATACAGAAAATCTGTCCATTCTTGGCAGTCACTCGCTATACATTATTAATGACTTTTCGTTCATGGCAAAAAGAATGGCCCACAGAGCACACAAATAGAGGAAACCAAGAAAAAAGAAGGTGTACAGTAAATTGGTACAGTCAATTTATGTACAACTAGGCTTTTGTGGACACAAGGACTGCTGCTGTCTCAGTGGCCATGTGTAGAGATGAGTGAATCAATTTGGACAAATTTGAAATCGTTCCGAATTTCTTGAAATTTCCATTCTGACCAACTCAATTCAAAATAACAAATTTCTTCATTCATTCCATTTTGTTATTAGGCTAAGGCTAAGATTCCACTGAGTTTTTGCAGTAAAAAAATGTATTTAACAAAATTTTTATTTTCTACAACAAAATTTGAATACATTTTTATACAGGGACCAATTTATATGGGCGGCAGGGACCTAAAAATGTATCCAACAATAATAAAAATTTAGAAAGGGGCCATTTAAACGTAGCAATAATATATTTTTTAGAATTATTTTTGCCAAACTTTTTATTATTAATGTATTTTAATAATGTGTTCAATAAAGTGTGTGTTTTAACTTTTTTCAAATTTAGTAGTAGTGCTATTCCCCCATGGAACAGACTGTTCCATGATGGGAGTAGTAGTACTTGTACTAATAGACAGATCGCCCCGGGGTCTGACACCTGTTGCGATCCTCCTATATAATGTATAGATGTGGGTGGTTGGCCACTCTTCTGCGCGATCCTGCACTATGTTCTGCAATGTGAATTTCTTCACATCACAGATTCACATTTCCCGCAGAGAGCTGTGATTGCCCAGATGGTTCCAGCCAATCACAACTCTCTGCGGGAAATATGAATAATCGGTATATATACCAAAAACAGGCTCAGCACTCCAAAAAACAGTGTGATTTAATATCTCATGTCAGCATTACAACGTTTCAACTCCTCCTGGAGCCATTTTCAAGCATCATGCTTGAAAATGGCTCCAGGAGGAGTTGAAACGTTGTAATGCTGACATGAGATATTAAATCACACTGTTTTTTTGAGTGCTGCGCCTGTTTTTGGTTTCTGTCTATGGAGGACTTTGATCGAGTCTTTTTTTTGGACGCTGGCACCACCATTGTTTGCTGGACTAGATAAGTAGTGCTGCATTATTTTGGGACTATATATATACATATATATATATATGTCAGTGCAGGGGCCATAGAAGAGCAGTCACCCGCATCTATACATTATACAGGAGGATCGCAATGGGTGTCAGAAATGATACTTGGGGCGATCTTTCCTCAAAGTACAACTGTCATGGATTTTAACCCCCATAAACTAGCCCTAGGATGACAAAGTTGTAAAAATTACAGTTCAATCATACCTTTTGCTGCATTCTAGCAGCTTTAATCAGGTTAAAAAAAAATACTTTTTTATTAAAGTCAGCATCAGTTGGATACCCCTGTATGTCAGCGCTGGGACCACTGTGTGAATGACACACAGGTCCCAGCGCATAGACCCCTTATTCTTATTATATGCGGGTGGCGCATAAACAGTGCCCGTTCTCCTGTGCCCAGCAGTGATTCGATGTGGGCGGCCACAGCATGCGCTCGGTCCCTAAGGCGCTATACACGGCATAATGCAATAGCAGAATAAGCCGGCCACCCATTCTCCTGTCTTCCTAGAGTGCACAGAGGTGATGCGATGTGCATGGCCAGCTCATTCTGCTACTGCATTATGCTGCCCATCGGGAACGAGCGCTTGCTGTGAGAGCTGGCTGCCCACATTGCATCACCACTGTGCACTAGAAAACTCGCCACCCACTTATAAGAACAAGGGGCACCGCTGTGCACTAGAAAACTCGCCACCCACTTATAAGAACAAGGGGCCTATGTGCTGGAATCTGTTTGTCAATCACACAGCGGTCCCATCGCTGACATACAGGGGATATCCGACTGTTGCTGACTTTCATAAAAATCATAGACCCCTTATTCTTATTATATGCGGGTGGCTCATAAACAGTGCCCGTTCTCCTGTGCCCAGCAGTGATTCGATGCGGGCGGCCACAGCATGCGCTCGGTCCCTAAGGCGCTATACACGGCATAATGCAGTAGCAGAATAAGCCGGCCAGCCACTCTCCTGTCTTCCTAGAGTGCACAGAGGTGATGCGATGTGCATGGCCAGCTCATTCTGCTACAGCATTATGCTGCCCATGGGGAGCGAGCGCTTGCTGTGAGAGCTGGCTGCCCACATTGCATCACCACTGTGCACTAGAAAACTCGCCACCCACTTATAAGAACAAGGGGCCTATGTGCTGGAATCTGTTTGTCAATCACACAGCGGTCCCATCGCTGACATACAGGGGATATCCGACTGTTGCTGACTTTAATAAAAATCATTTTTTAGCCCAATTAAAGCTTCCAGAAAGCAGCAAAAGGTATGCTTGAACTGTAATTTCTAACAACTTTGCCATCCTGGGGCTAGTTTATAGGGGTTAAAATCTGTGACAGTTGCGCTTTAACTTCAGGTACTACTGCTCCCAACATGAAGCACACTCAGCTCCATGCTGGGAGCTGTAGTACCTGCATTAATGGACAGATCGCAACATATGCCAGAAGTGACACCCGCTGTGATCTGTCTATTAATTCAGGTACTACAGCACCCAGCATGGAGCTGAGTGTGCTCCATGTTGGGAGCAGTAGTACCTGCAGTAAAGGAAAGATCACAGCGGGTGTCACTCCTGACACCCACTGCGATCGCCCTGTATGAGTATAGATGACGGGCATGGCCGCTCTTCTCTGGTCCCCTGCATTGCCATATATATATATATATATATATATATACCTATTATTCATATTTCCCGCAGAAAGTGGTGATTAGCTGGAACCATCTGGCCAATCACAGCTCTCTGCGGGAAATATAAATCTGTGATGTAAAGAACTTCACATGGCCGAACGTGCAGGATTGTGCTGAAGAGTGTCCGGCTGGCTGAATCTATACATTATATAGGAGGATCGCAACGGGTGTCAGACCCCGGGGTGATCTGTCTATTAGTACAGGTACTGCGTCTCCCATCATGGAACAGTCTGTTCCATGCTGGGAGTAGTAGTAATACCTGAAAAATAAAGAAAATAAAGGGAAAAAAGTTAAAAACACACACACACTTTTTCAAAAAATTCAGCGAATCAGCCGAATCAAATTTTTAAAAAATTGGCTCATCTCTAGCCATGTGATTTGTCGTTTTCAGCATATAGATAAACAGTTGTCCTGTACCATTTTAGTAAATGCAGAATCAAAGCAATGCCATGCTTTCCTGTAGAAAGATAACTTTTTGCAATAAATTTGATTTATTTACTACATCTACTAATACAATATATTACATGTATTCCTTTTTTTTAGGAGGCTTAAAAAACCCTTTAAATCAAGTTCACGTTTTCCCCAGTTGTTTTCTATTTGCACTAGCTGACTTATATTACAAAAATAATTACTTAGTAATCTTTGTTACTGATGTCTTATATATATATATATATATATATATATATATATATATATGTATATATATCCTTATTGTAAAGGAAGTCATCTCTCCATGCATTGATTTCCTACAGAATTTTTGGTGGGCGGGGCTTGTTCTTATACAAATGTAAAAGAAAAATATAGAAACACAGCCACACATCCACAATTTGTATTTTGATCTACTTGCTTCTCAGCATAATTTTTAAAACAGGTTGTTAGTATACATTTTGATCAAAAAGTACAAGCCCACTCGCCTCGTCAAGGCAACACCAAACCCATAGGGGGAATGACCCAGTGGCCAGGCAGCATGAAGCAATTTGGACAAGCAAAGCTTCCCTACTTGCTGTGACAGATGCCAGTGGTGCAGCAAACCATGTAAAATAAATTCTACTATAAAATACCAATTGCCATGTCAGGTTAATGAAGTAAGTTATACACACATGCCCCCTGAAATGAGTGAGAATACACTATGTGCCCCTAATATTAATTATAATACACAATGGGGGAGATTTATCGAACTGTGTGAGAGAAAAAGTGAAGTGATTTCCCCCTCAGCAACCAATCACAGCTCAGCTTTCACTTTACCACAGCTTGTTAGATGAGCTGTGATTGGCCACTGTGGGGAAGTCACTCCACTTTTTCTCTCACACAGTTTGATAAATCTCCCCCAATGTGTCCCTGATTTTCATTATAACACTAATCATACTCTGTGATATTTACATTCCATTCTCCTCATATTGCTTATATTACACACCATTTTATACACCATGGTGTGCCAACCAGGCATCTTTGGCTTTTTACTTCTGCAGCCGACCCTCAGCCTCTGTTCTACAATTTATACATAGAACAAATTGAACAAATAACAGGGGCACTCTATTAGGGCTGGGCAGTATGGCCAAATATGTGTGTCACAGTATTTTTGTAATTTATGGTGGTTCCACGGTTTATAACGGTATTCCCCCCCCCCCCCCCCCAAAAAAAATTTTATTATCAGCCCAGCGCTGTCCCCATCGGGGTAGTACTCACGTCACCCGCAAGCGCTGCCTCCTCGTCCTGTTTGTTGCGGCCGCCGGTGCTGACACTCTCTATACTGTGCGGTATCCCTATGCCCAGGCTGCAAAAGGTAAACAAAATAAACTAACGCATGTTCCGACGTCGGCCTTAAGCTGGGAACGTGATCGTCGGACAGCCGTCAGCCTATGACCGGCTGCAGCAATGTTCTGCCTCGGCCAGTGATAGGCTGAGCCCACTGTCATGTAAGAAGCAGGCTTCTTACATGACAGTGCACTCAACCTATCACCGGCCGAGGCGGAACATCTCTGCGGCCGTTGATAGGCTAACAGCTCTCCGACGTTCCATTCCCTGGGAAGCAAGTCCGGACCGACGGGGAAGGTGAGTTAAAGTTTATTTTGTTTACCTTTTGCAGCCCGGGCATAGGGATACAGTATAGAGCAGTGGTTTGCAATCTGCAGACCTCCAGATGTTGCAAAACTACAACTCCCAGCATGTCCGGACAGCCAACGGCTGTCCGGGCATGCTGGGAGTTGTAGTTTTGCAACATCTGGAGGTTGAAGACCACTGGTATAGAGTGCCAACGCCGGTGGCAGCAACAAGCAGGAGGACCAGGAGGGCAGTGCTTGCGGGTGACATATGTGAGTAGTAGCGCTGGGCTGATAATTAATTGGGGGAACAGCGCTCGCGGGTCACATATGATTAGTTCCCCGATGTAGGGACAGTGCAGCGCTGGGCTGATAATTCATTCATTCCCGAGGGGGAGGGGCCAAACCGGTATTGCGTTATGGGTTAAAATTCATATTGTGCAGCACAAAAATTTTGGTATTCGGTATGAACCGGTATACCGCCCAGCCCTACGCTCTATGTGCCGTTACCAGCAGATAGCATAGACAATAATCAAACTCCGCTTCAATGGTTATTCTACGAGCAGATTTATTACAATCAATGCAGACAACACGTTTTGAGATATAACCACAACCTGATGAAGAGAGAGACTGTATGTCGAAACGCATTGTTTACATTAATTATAAGAAATTGTTTTACCTGTCTGTATATCAGTCTTAGTCATTTCATACAGTTTTGGCCAGTGTGCAGCAATATCCATTTTACACATCATGTCCCTGAGGCTATGTTCACATTACAGAATTTCTGCATGGAATTCTGCATGAATTTATAGCCAATACACTTCAATGGGATTCTGCTGTCACATTGTCACAGCAGAATTTCTCCTGCAGAATTTCCACTGCAGGAATTCCATTGAAGTGAATAGGCAATTCATTTCTGCAGAATTTTCATACAGAATTTCCATGCAGAAATTCTGCTGTGTGAACATAGCCTAATATTTATCCTAATACACACGGTGCCCCCAGAAAGGCATGACCCCTGAAATTAATTATAATACATACCATTGCACCTGATATCAATTGGAATGTATACTGTGCCCCCTGATATTTGTTATAGTACCATCTATACCCCTGATATCTACTATGCCCTTAATAGTAATTATAATACGCACTGTGCCTTCTAATATTAAACATATATAAACATGATATTAATTAACTCCTTGGGGACGGAGTCCATTATAACCCTAAGGACGGGAGCATATTTTGCAATTCTGACCACTGTCACTTTAAGCATTAAAGGGGTACTCCGGTGCTTCCACATCTTATCCCCTATCCAAAGGATAGGGGATAAGATGCCTGATCGCGGGAGTCCCGCAGCTGGGGACGCCTGGGATCATGCACGGGGCACCCCGTTTGTAATCAGTCCCCGGAGCGTGTTCGCTCCGGGACTGATTACCGGCGACCACAGGGCCGGCGGCGTGTGAAGTCACGCCTCCGCCCCGTGTGACGTCACGCTCCTCCTCCTCCCGTAAGCTTGCTTTGAGGGGCGAAGTCAGGACTGATTACAAAAGGGGTGCCCCGTGCATGATCCCGGGCGTCCCCAGCTGTGTGACTCCCGCGATCAGGCATCTTATCCCCTATCCTTTGCATAGGGGATAAGATGTGTAAGCACAGGAGTACCCCTTTAATAACTCTGGGATGCTTTTAATTTTCATTCTGATTCCGAGATTGTTTTTTTGTGACATATTCTACTTTATGTTAGCGGTAAATTTTTGTCGATACTTGTATAATTTCTTGGTGAAAAATTCCAAAATTTGATGAAAAAATTGAAAATTTAGCATTTTTCTAACTTTGAAGCTCTCTGCTTGTAAGGAAAACAGACATTCCAAATAAATGATATATTGATTCACATATACAATATGTCTACTTTATGTTTGCATCATAAAGTTGACATGTTTTTACTTTAGAAGACCTCAGAGGGCTTCAAAGTTCAGAAGCAATTTTCCAATTTTTCACAACATTTTCTAAATCGGAATTTTTCAGGGACCAGTTCAGTTTTGAAGTGGATTTGAAGGGTCTTCATATTATAAATACCCCATAAATTACCCCATTATAAAAACTGCACCCCTCAAAGTATTCAAAATGACATTCAGAAAGTTTGTTAACCCTTTAGGTGTTTCACAGGAATAGCAGCAAAGTGAAGGAGAAAATTCAAAATCTTCATTTTTTACACTTGCATGTTCTTGTAGACCCAGTTTTAGAAATTTTACAAGGGGTAATTGGAGAAAAAGCCCCTCAAAATTTGTAACCCAATTTCTCTTGAGTAAGGAAATACCTCATATGTGTATGTCAAGTGTTCGGCGGGCGCAGTAGAGGGCTCAGAAGGGAAGGAGCGACAATGGGATTTTGGAGAGTGAATTTTGCTGAAATGGTTTTTGGGGGGCATGTCACATTTAGGAAGCCCCTATGGTGCCAGCACAGCAAAAAACAAACAAACACATGGCATACTATTTTGGAAACTACACCCCTCAAGGCACGTAACAAGGGGTCCGCTGAGCCTTTACACCCCACAGGTGATTGACAACTTTTCGTTATATTCGGATGTGTAAATGAAAAAAAAAATTTCACTAAAGGGCAGTTTTTTTCCCCAAATTTACAATTTCTACAAAGGGTAATGGGAGAAAAGTCCCCCCAAAATTTGTAACTCAATTTCTCCCGAGTACGGAGATACCCTATATGTGGCCCTAAACTGTTGCCTTGAAATACGACAGGGCTCTGAAGTGAGAGAGCGCCATGCACATTTTAGGCCTAAAATTGGGAATTTGCAATACGGGTGGACCCGGTCACAAGGACGGGGCTTGTCTCCACCAAAACCCTACAGCAGTGTTTCCCAAACAGGGTGCCTCCAGCTGTTGCAAGACTCCCAGCCTGCCAGGACAGTCTATGGCTGTCCGGCAACACTGGGAGTTGTGGTTTTGCAACAGCTGGAGGCGCCGTTTAGGAAACACTGCCGTATGAGACCTTTTTCATTTTTATTGGGGGGGTGGGGGGTGTAGACGTGTAAGGGGGTGTATGTGTAGTGTTTTACTTTTTATTATTTGTTAGTGTAGTGTAGTGATTTTAGGGTACATTCACACAGGCAGGGGTTCACAGTAAGTTTCCTTGAAGGAAACCCACTGTAAACCCGCCTGTGTGAATGTACCCTGTACATTCACATGGGGGGGGGGGGGGCGCCCCAAACCTTCAGCTGTGGCAAAATCACAACTCCCAGAATGCACTAGTTTTACAACAGCTGTAGGCACACTGGTGGGGAACCACTGAGTTAGAAAACAGACTCTAGCTCAGTGATTACAACCCATGTGCCTCCAGCTGTTGCAAGACTACAACTCCCAGCATGTACGGTCTGTCAGTGCACAGTGCACTCTGGGAGTTGGAGTTTTGCAACAGCTGGAGGCACACGGGTTGGAATCACTGAGTTAGGAAACAGACTCTAGCTCAGTGTTTCCCAACCAGTGTGCCTACAGCTTTTGCAAAACTACAATTCCCAGCACGGCCAGACAGTCAGGGATGCTGGGCGTGTAGTTCTGCAATATCTGGCCCTTCAGATGTTGCAGAACTACAACTCCCAGCATGCCTGGACAGTCTGGGCATGCTAGGAGTTGTAGTTATGCAACAACCGGGAAAGAACAGTTTGGAGACCGCTAAGTAGTGGCCTCCAAACTGTAGCCCTCCAGATGTTGCAAAACTACAACTCCAAGCATGCCCAGACTGTCCAGGCATGCTGGGAGTTGTAGTTCTGCAACATCTGAAGGGCCAGATATTGCAGAACTACATACCCAGCATCCTTGACTGTCTGGGCATGCTGGGAGTTGTAGTTTTGCAACATCTGGAGGACCACAGTTTAGAGACCACTACACAGTGTCTCCAAACTGTGACCCTCCAGATGTTGCAAAACTACAACTCCCAGCATGCCCAGACAGCCTTTGGTTGTAGTTTTGCAGCTTTTAGAAGGCCACAATGAAGATCACTTATCGCGATCTTCACTGCAGCCTTCTCAGCCGCACTTTCCGGCCGCCGCTCCTCCTGCTGCAGCCGCTGCTCCGGGATGCCGCCTCCGAAGGTCCGGGTAAGCCGGGCCATGCTCCCCCCTTGCCGCCCGTGTTCCCCCCGCTCTGCACCGACTTCAATCGGTGGGCAGAGAGGGGGGAAATGAACTCTAACCCCCCCGCCCCCTCCTGCCATTGGTGGTCAGCCTGACTGACCAATGGCAGGGGATAGGAAGGGGTGGCTAAACTGCCACCTCGCTCCTATCCTTTAGGCTGGTCGGAGCAGTCTCTGACAGCTCCGATCATGCTTATTTTCCGGGAGATCGGGTCACCAGTGGCAAATCGCAGGTCTGAATTGACCTGCGATTTGCTGTGATCGCCGACATGGGGGGGTCTCAGGACCCCCCTAGGCATTGCCACGGGATGCCTGCTGATAGATATCAGCAGTCATCCCGGTCCGATCACCGCCCGGTGAGCTGCGGTGATCGGAAATACGAAGGGTGTATGGATACGCCCTCCGTCCTTAAGTGACGGGACGCGAGGGCGTATGCATACGCCCTTCATCCCCAAGGAGTTAAAGTACACACTGTGCCTACCTGAAATCTATAAAACTCAACGTGTATGTGTGTGTATATGTGTGTATGTTCCAGCATCACGTCCAAACCGCTAAAGATATTAACATGAAACTTGGCACGCATGTTACTTATATGTCAACAACAAACATAGGATAGGTTATTTAACCCTTACCTACCCCCCATTTGTCAGGGTCGGGGTATTTGTTTAAAGTCCCATACAAGTCTATGGGAAATATATGTTACTGCATAACTTCCAAACAGCTGGAGATATTTTGATAGTACTTGGTCACATGTTACTTTAATGTACACTTAAAATATAGGATAGTTAATTTAACCCTAAACTACCCCCATTTGGGAGGGTCAGGGTTTTTGTTTAAAGTCCCATGCAATTCTATGGGAAATGTATGTTCCCACATAACTTCCATACGGCTGGAGATATTTCAATAATACCTGGTACACATATTACTTATATGTCAAATAAAAATATATGATAGTTAAATTAACCCTTAACTACACCCTTATACAAAAGATGGGTTTTTGTTTCAAGTCCCAAGAAAGTATGTGGAACTTCCAGTACCTTGCTCCACAAGCTCTGCTCTGCATCTCCTGGTGAATGTGTCAGTCCGGCTTGCAAGCCACACCCCATGTCACAAAGACATGCCCATTGTTTAAGCCCCACCCCTTTATTATCTACCCTTTTTGTGCATCGGTCTGGCTTGCAAATCACGCCCAGTCCCACAATGCCAAATCTCCTTCTATTTTCAGCTTACAATATCTTCATCACAAATCAGTCCCACCTGAGGACAGCATATGAGGATGGGACATAAGGATGGGATATGAGGACGGGATATGAGGACGGGATATGAGGTCGGGATATGAGGACAGGATATGAGGTCAGGATATGAGGACGAGATATGAGGTCGGGATATGAGGTATGGATAGG
This sequence comes from Hyla sarda, assembly GCF_029499605.1. Classification (NCBI taxonomy): domain Eukaryota; kingdom Metazoa; phylum Chordata; class Amphibia; order Anura; family Hylidae; genus Hyla; species Hyla sarda. The sequence goes on along the minus strand of NC_079192.1, from coordinate 181,657,858 downwards.
AGGACGGGATATGAGGACGGGATATGAGGTTGAGATATGAGGACGGGATATGAGGACGTGATATGAGAACGGGATATGAGGACGGGATATGAGGTTGAGATATGAGGACGGGATATGAGGACGTGATATGAGAATGGGATATGAGGATGGGATATGAAGATGGGATATGAGGTCGAGATAGGAGGTCGGGATATGAGGTCGGGATATGAGGTCTGGATAGGAGGACGGGAAATGAGAACGGAATATGAGGACGGGATATGAGGTTGAGATATGAGGACGGGATATGAGGTTGGGATATGAGGACGGGATATGAGGAAGTGATATGAGAAAGGGATATGAGGATGGGATATGAAGATGGGATATGAGGCCGGGATATGAGGTCAAGATAGGAGGCCGGGATAGGAGGACGGAATATGAGGACGGGATATGAGGATGGGATATGAGGTTGAGATATGAGGATGGGATATGAGATTGGGATGTGAAGATGGGATATGAGGACAGGATATGAGGACAGGATATGAGGTCGAGAAAGGAGGACGGGATAGGAGGTCGGGATATGAGGATGGGATATGAGGTTGAGATAAGTCGGGATATGAGGACAGGATATGAGGTCAAGATATGAGGACGGGATATGAGGTCGGGATATGAGGACGGGTTATGAGGACTGGATATTAGGACGGGATATGAGGTTGAGATATGAGGATGGGATATGAGGTTGAGATATGAGGACGGGATATGAGGACAGAATATGAGGAGGGGATATGAAGTTGGGATATGAGGATTGGATATGAGGACGGGATATGAGGACGGGATATGAGGTCGAGATAGGAGGACGGGATAGGAGGACGGGATAGGAGGTCGGGATATGAGGACGGGATATGAGGTCAAGATATGAGGACGGGATATGGGTTCGGGGATATGAGGATGGGATATAAGAATGGGATATGAGGTTGGGATATGAGGTCGAGATAGGAGGATGGGATATGAGGTTGAGATATGAGGACGGGATATGAGGACGGGATATGAGGTCGAGATAGGAGGACGGGATAGGAGGTCGGGATATGAGGATGGGATATGAGGTTGAGATACGTCGGGATATGAGGACAGGATATGAGGTCAAGATATGAGGACTGGTTATGAGGACGGAATATGAGGACAGGATATGAGGACGGGATATGAGGTTGAGATATGAGGACGGAATATGAGGACAGAATATGAGGATGGGATATGAGGTTGGGATATGAGGACAGGATATGAAGATGGGATATGAGGACTGGATATGAGGACAGGATATGAGGTCGAGATAGGAGGACGGGATAGGAGGTCGGGATATGAGGACGGGATATGAGGTCAAGATATGAGGACGGAATATGGGGTCGGGGATATGAGGTTGGGATATGAGGTCGAGATAGGTGGACAGGATATGAGGTTGAGATATGAGGATGGGATATGAGGTCGAGATAGGAGGACGAGATAGGAGGTCAGGATATGAGGATGGGATATGAGGTTGAGATAGGTCGGGATATGAGGAAAGGATATGAGGTCAGGATATGAGGTCGGGATATGAGGACAGGATATGAGGACGGAATATGAGGACGGGATATGAGGTGGAGATATGAGGACGGGATATGAGGTTGAGATATGCGGATGGGATATGAGGTCGAGATAAGAGGACGGGATAGGAGGTCAGGATATGAGGACGGGATATGGGGTCGGGGATATGAGGATGGGATATAAGAACGGAATATGGGGTTGGGGATATGAGGATGGGATATAAGAACGGGATATGAGGTCAAGATAGGAGGCCGGGATAGGAGGACGGAATATGAGGACAGGATATGAGGTCGAGAAAGGAGGACGGGATAGGAGGTCGGGATATGAGGATGGGATATGAGGTTGAGATAGGTCGGGATATGAGGACAGGATATGAGGTCAAGATATGAGGACGGGATATTTGGTCGGGATATGAGGACGGGTTATGAGGACAGGATATTAGGACGGGATATGAGGTTGAGATATGAGGATGGGATATGAGGTTGAGATATGAGGACGGGATATGAGGACAGAATATGAGGAGGGGATATGAGATTGGGATATGAGGATGGGATATGAGGACGGGATATGAGGACGGGATATGAGGTCGAGATAGGAGGATGGGATAGGAGGACGGGATAGGAGGTCGGGATATGAGGACGGGATATGAGGTCAAGATATGAGGACGGGATATGGGTTCGGGGATATGAGGATGGGATATAAGAATGGGATATGAGGTTGGGATATGAGGTCGAGATAGGAGGATGGGATATGAGGTTGAGATATGAGGACGGGATATGAGGACGGGATATGAGGTCGAGATAGGAGGACGGGATAGGAGGTCGGGATATGAGGATGGGATATGAGGTTGAGATACGTCGGGATATGAGGACAGGATATGAGGTCAAGATATGAGGACTGGTTATGAGGACGGAATATGAGGACAGGATATGAGGACGGGATATGAGGTTGAGATATGAGGACGGAATATGAGGACAGAATATGAGGATGGGATATGAGGTTGGGATATGAGGACGGGATATGAAGATGGGATATGAGGACGGGATATGAGGACAGGATATGAGGTCGAGATAGGAGGACGGGATAGGAGGTCGGGATATGAGGACGGGATATGAGGTCAAGATATGAGAATGGAATATGGGGTCGGGGATATGAGGATGGGATATAAGAACGGGATATGAGGTTGGGATATGAGGTCGAGATAGGTGGACAGGATATGAGGTTGAGATATGAGGATGGGATATGAGGTCGAGATAGGAGGACGGGACAGGAGGTCAGGATATGAGGATGGGATATGAGGTTGAGATAGGTCGGGATATGAGGACAGGATATGAGGTCAGGATATGAGGTCGGGATATGAGGACGGGATATGAGGACGGAATATGAGGACGGGGTATGAGGTGGAGATATGAGGACGGGATATGAGGTTGAGATATGCGGACAGGATATGAGGTCGAGATAAGAGGACGGGATAGGAGGTCGGGATATGAGGACGGGATATGGGGTCGGGGATATGAGGATGGGATATAAGAACGGGATATGGGGTTGGGGATATGAGGATGGGATATAAGAACGGGATATGAGGTTGGGATATGGGGACGGGATATGGGGTTGGGATATGACAACAATATATGAGCATGGGATATGAAGTCAAAAGCTTCCTCCTTTGTTGATTTTCCTCCCCAACAAGGATTAGGAAGGAAAAACCGGGCAACGCCAGGTACTCAGCTAGTTATTTATAAAACACACTGTATAAACTGTATACTATACAATATACTGTAACTTCCCAAATATTTATTCATCTCCTTTGCCCCCTGTCCATATGCAACTCAGAAGGAACACTGAATGGCAATCCTTATATCTGTCAGCTACTGCGTTTTCAGACTCAGTTACAATTGAACATAGGGAAACCGGTTCAGGGAACCCATTTCTCCCAGGTTTCTAGAACTGCCTTATTTTAACAACCAATACAGGAAAACCAGAGAGAACCAGTAAAAATCCCACTTCTGACTGCAGTAGCAATAATAGTCATAGTGACTTTACCTTTGGTAAATACTTTTGCATTTCTGAGAAATTTGCATTTTACATTTTTCTATCAATTGTATTTACAGTTAAAAAGGAATCATGTTGACTAATGAAGACTACAGTTCACTTATTCAAGGCATCTCTGATCTGAATTTCTCTGTGGGCAGTGTCCCTTCTAAGCTTCTTGTTACCGGTGACACAGCATTCCCAGTATTGGTGACTCCAACAAATCAGGTTCTTATTGCCGCATCCAAGTATGGCAAGGGCCGCATAGTTGTCTTGAGTCATGAATCATACCTGAATGAGCCTCAGTTTACAGATTTTCTGCGAAATGCGATATCCTGGTTAAAACCATCCCCAGAAGCAGTGGTGGGAGTTGTAGAAAGCCTAGATCCTCTGGCAAACACTCTGTCTACACTTGGATTTAAGACTAATTTGATCTCTGGCTTTAAGAAAGATTTTGGAGTGCTCTGTATGACTGGATATGATGACAGTCAGGTATCGGAAATTACTTCATTTTTAAGAGAAGGTGGCGGTCTACTTATTGGAGCTCAAGCCTGGCATTGGTCTGAATGTTACCCAGAATCAAATGTTTACTATGAGTTTCCTGGAAACAAAATAACATCTGTAGCTGGTGTCTATTTCACAAATCAAAAAGGAGACAATGGGAGTTTCAGTGTGAAGGAGAAACTACCACCATTTCCATTTTTTGATGAGTAAGTATACATGTAGTTAGTCCACATATTTCCTGATATTTTTTACATTCTATTGGTATAACTAGGGATGTCCCGATACCGATACTAGTATCGGTTTCAGGGCCGATACCCGGCATTTTCATGGTATCGGGGACTCGTTTTATGTCCCCGATACCAAGGCCGATACCTGCTGCACTGCGGCTGCATCCCCGTTCTGCCATCCGCATCCCCTTTCTGCCATCCGCATCCCCGTCCTGCCATCCGCATCCCCGTTCTGCCATCTACATCATGGCGTCCTATGGAGGAACATGTGACACACACATCACTCCACCTCCTCCCCTGCGCCCAGCGTAACGCTACGGAGGAAGGAGGAGTGACGTGTATGTCACATGCTCCTCCATAGGAGGCTATGATTCTGATGGCAGAACGGGGATGCGGGCAGCGGGGCGGCAACTGCAGGTGAGCAACTACGGGGGGAGGGGGGGTTGCTTCTGCTGTTTACAAGGGGGCACTGTGCACAGGGGGGGTCTGCTGCTGCTGTTTACAAGGGGGCACTGTGTACAGGGGGGGGCTGCTGCTGTTTACAAGGGGGCACTGTCTACAAGGGGGGGGGGCTGCTGCTATTTACAAGGGGGCACTGTGTACAAGGGGGGGGCTGCTGCTGTTTACAAGGGGGCACTGTCTACAAGGGGGTGGGGGCCTGCTGTTTACAAGGGGGCACTGTCAACAAGGGGGGGCTGCTGCTGTTTACAAGAGGGCACTGTCTACAAGGGGGGGCTGCTGCTTACAAGGGAGGGCTGCTGCTGTTTACAAGGGGGCACTGTCTACAAGGGGGGGCCTGCTGTTTACAAGGGGGCACTGTCTACACGGGGGGGGGGGGGGGCTGCGGTCTACAGGGGGGCTGCAACTATCTATACTACCTACAAGGGTCTACTACCTACTATTGAAGGCAATCTTACAGCAGGTGACCCGGGGTTTCTACCGCTGCTCACCATGTGAATGTCAGCCCAATCGCTCCGGAGACATTGGTCTTGACGCCAATGCAGATTCCCTGTTCTGTCCAATGGAGAAGAGAGAAATCTTGGCTTATACTACAGCAGCAGCCTCCATTGTACACAACAAGGAACCACATATCACACGGTAAACAGTGCCAGAAACCGGGTCACCCTGCTGTGATATTCCCCTTTAATATAAAAGTTCTCTTACTTGGTATCGGCGAGTACTAGAATTAAAGTATCGGTACTCGTACTCGGTCTTAAAAAAATGGTATCGGGACATCCCTAGGTATAACGCTTGCTGTTTCCTATTACATCTTTAAATGGTTTTGCATCTATGTCATCTAAAAATACGTCTACTACTACAACTACGAAAAAATTTTAAGTCTCATCTTTTTTCAGTGTGGACTTCTCAGCGGACCTAAAAATGCTCTTAAAGGAGGTTTCCACCCTGGATGTCAGTGGAACAGAAATTGCTTCTGAACTTCTTTTACATGGTCCTCTGACATTTCCAATAGGCATAACTAACAACTTCCAGTGTTTTTTTGCTGCTGCTTACTACGGTAGAGGACGCATTGTGGTTGGGACACATGAAGCCTACCTTTACAGAAAAGAGCTGAAGCCTTTTATCCTTAATGCCGTTTCATGGCTGGATGCCGGAAGAAATGGGCGGATAGGTGTTAAAAAAGATCTTCAAATCATGACTAAAGTGCTGCAGAACTCTTGTGCAATATCCAATGTGAGTTCTGAGGTCAGTGTGTATTGTTGCAGATCCTCCAATGATGCTGAAGTAGAGACAATTCAGCAGTTTGTGGCAGAGGGTGGAGGCCTTCTCATTGCTGGGCATGCCTGGTACTGGTCCTATTCTAATCCAAATGTGCTTTCTCAATATCCAGGAAACAAGATCCTCAATAAATTTGGGATAAGTATTCTGAGTGACACTATTAAAAAGGGCAACTATAACGTTCCTAAAGAGTCTCTTACTAACACATATCATTTTCTCAGAGCAGTCTGTCAGTTTCTGAGTGACATGAAAAACAATAAGGAGGTCGGACCACTTCTAAGCTCTTGGTTGTCAAAGCTTAAAAAGGATGCTTTAAGCTGTTTAAGGTTGCCAGCCAGCCCTCTTATTGCGTCCCTATGGCATCTGCTAAATGAATTTAATTTACCTAAAGTCAGTAAACAAAATCCAGTGAGCAGCAATTCTAAAGAAGCTTTTATATTGTGTGTGGCTCAAGAAATCCACTGCTTGTATGAATCAGATGAAAACAACAATGGAACACTTGATGTGCAAGAGAATCCCCCAGCAGTGATACAGATTGATGCCACAAACCCTGGTAAAGTATGATTGGTAATACTTGACAATATAAAGTATAGTCTTGATTAAAGGGGTACTCCACCCCTAGACATCTTATCCCCTATCCAAAGGATAGGGAATAAGATGTCTGATGGTGGGGTTCCCGCCACTGGGGACCCCCGTATTCTACCATGCGGCACCTACCTGTAACGGCTTCCGGAACCGCTGGAGGCCCTCAGGCTAATACCATCCCAACCACGAGAACGGAAGATCGTGATGTCACGACTCCGCCCCCGTGGGACGTCACACCCGCCCCCTCAATGCAAGTCTATGGGAGGGGGCGTGACAGCTGACACGCCCCCTCCCATAGACTTGCATTGAGGGGGTGGGTGTGATGTCACAAGGGGGGCGGAGTCGTGACGTCACAATCTTCCGTTCTCGTGGTTGGGAAGGTATTAGCCTGATGGCCTGCAGCGGTTCCGAAAGCCATTACAGGTGGGTGCTGCATGGTAGAATGCGGGGGTCCCCAGCGGTGGGACCCCCGCTATCAGACATCTTATCCCCTATCCTTTGCATAGCGGATAAGATGTCTAGAGGTTGAGTACCCCTTTAAAGCACTCACAAGTCTTTGGTACAGCTGGGTTAATTGAAGACTTTTTGCGCTCCAAGATAATTTCAAATGAGGCTCAGCCAAAACAGTCTAATGAAGTGTCCAATATCGGTGAGAGATGCTGCTTTTTTCTATCATCTTGGATATGGTGGGTAATACATTTAAAATGTAAAAAATATGTGTGCCTTAAAAATTGCTGGGGTTATCTGAAAAAGTGGTATCCGTGAATTGATTTGTGTGAGACAATGAGAACTAAAATGCCAAAACTTGTGAAAGGCGGTACAGAAGTGTATTAAGATAAAGAACCAAAAGAGAACCAGTTTATTTGCTGACTGATCACAATGAAGAAATAATCAGAGTCAAGGTCATAAGGTTCAGGGGCAAAGGTAAAAGATTTTTAAAGTGGTTTCAAGTGTATTGGTGCACACAAATGACTTCTTCATCCTGACACATTGGAAGTACCCCAGAGATTGGCTGAGCAAGCTCTTCCTATGTGTTGGGATGGAGAACAAGAAAGGCTCAGCAGCTGAGACTGGCACCATTAGAATGGCAGCAGTGGGGGATTTTCAACAGGAAAGTACATTTTTCATAGTTTTTATCCCTCATGATCACCATTTTTATAAAGACAACATTTTCTGGACAGCCCCTTTAAATTTGTAAATGTGGCCTCTCTGCCGCTGCCACTTGGAGGAACTCAAGGTATAGCTAAAAAGAATTATATAGAATCCATTGTCAGAAAGATTATTTTTTTTATTTAAAGGGAGTCAGCAAATTTTTTGTGAACAACTCAAGGTGCTGTGCGTGGGCATTGAATAGTTCCAAACATGATCTTCTGATTGGCTATGCAACTGTCCAGGAGACATGACCCAGATGCTCAAGTCCCACTGCTTTCTGAGCCCTAATCCTTCCCCTTCCATTATGAATGACAGATTATTATTATTTATTTTTATAGCAATCTAGGTTCCAGGGAGCTGTACATACGATAAGGGTTAAAACGCTTGACATAAGCGTAGATACAATCAATGTGAAACAGTAAATGACACACACACACACACACACACACACATATATATATATATATATATATATATATATATATATATATATTTATATAGTAAATTTGTAGCCATATTAGTTCAGTGCTGCAGATGCAAAATCAGCAAATGTTTTTGATTTTGCATATAACATGTATATATATATATATATATATATATATATATATATATATATATATGAGGGCCCTGTCGGCAGAGGCTTACAATATACAGGTCAGGCATACATTACAATACTGTGCTCAGAGGGATTTGGGACCGATGACTGCGGCCATGGGTGGTCATCCTTTTAGACATAACCTTTTGGGGCTAAACAAAGACAGGCAGACAGTCTGTTGTTTCACTGAACACAGCAACAGGAACTCTTTTATTACTTATGAGGCATAGACAAAAACATGAACTCCCAAACGTAGCACTGCCATCTAGTGGTCATACAATGTAGTAGGCACACAGCAATGACATACAGTGGTTGTTGCTCATTAAATACAAACCTTGTATGCTAACACATCCTCTAAAATGTGTCCAGTCTGGCAACTCTTATGGAGGTCCTTTGACAGGCAATTTATTAGGGGGTCCTCTTGCTGTCATTGTTATATTACTATCATTAGTGGTTCTTTGACACAGATTGAATTTTGAGAATTATGGCAATCTGTCTAAAAGATTTTTCCTCCCTGGTCTAGGCAGATCAGTATTATTTATTGTATGTGGCTAGTAGGATTCACCTACTCCATCTTTTCCACTTAAGACTAGAATAGAATAGAGATCACCCATATTGTTTTTGTGAAATCAGATACAGGTTCTACAGATCCCTATCAGTCCTAAGGCTGTGCTCACACACTGAGGAATAAATCTTAAAAGAGGAGGAGTCTCAGGATTTCCTTTATAAGGCTATGTTTACACAGTGGGAAATTTGTTAAGTGCCTTCAAAACATGCCGGCACGAAGACCGCAATGCATTTCCATGTTCGTGTTGGCAAAATAATTGACATTTGAGTTCTTTCAGTAGATGCTGGAATAAGGATTTCCGTGGCAGATGTTTCTGCCACAGAAATTCTGCTGTGTGCTCGGAAATTCTGTTGTGTGAATATGGCCTACGTGTCCTGCATTCATGATCTGTTTGTGGCTTTCAATTTAAACAGGCACTCTCATTAAAAACATTTTGCTATTGCACTCCTTATGGTAAATAAAAAATCTTTCTAATGTTCTTTGTTTAAAAAAAAATGAAGTTTTCTATGTTTTATTTGTGTTGAAAAAAAACTGCCACTAGGTGTCTCCCTACTTGTCCAGAGCACATCTGCTGGCCTGGCAGAAGTCCAAAATCAGGAAATGCATTCTGGAGTGCTGAGGGGTGTGTGCAGCCTTATCCAATCATAGCTAGTCTCACACACTGAACTGCTCTGGGCTGTGTGTAGCGAGTGTGAGTGAGGGAGGAAGTTCTCCCTTGTATGGCTTCAGATGATGTCACATCTGCTGGGGAACACCCCTTCCCAGTCTGTGAATCTGACTGAGACTGAGCAGAAAATACAGAGCAATATCAAGGTAGAAAACTAAAAAATAATCAAAAACAAAGGCAGGGAGTGGTTTATTATGATGGGGGCAGTGAACTGGGAGGATTATAACATTTCATGAGATAAAAGATCATGAGAGGTACTCTTTAATTATTGCAAACCTAAACATGTAAACACCACCTAAAAATAAAGTTACACCAATGTACAATGTGCTCTATATTAATGCATATGTTACACTTCCAGGTGGTAAAGCATGGAGAAGTACAGGATTTTACTTGCCTCCCAACAGAAAAGCAACACTTGTATTTCCAATCACAGCTGTTGGGAAAGGTCTCCAGGTAAGTCTCATCTGCTCTATGGAAACTCAAGTGTGATTTTATTGTTTGCTTTTTTACCCAGGGAGTCACTCACAAATTGAATAAAAATTTAATTGTTTATTAACACAAATAGAGATGAGCGAATTTTTGATAAATTAGATCTGTCCGATTCACCGAATTTTCAGAAAAAATTTGGTTCGGTCCGAATTTATTCGCAGCGAATCTGTATTAAAAATCGCTATTTCTGGCCTACAGAGAGCCTCAATAGGGGTGTAGAACACTTTTCATTTGCTGTAACACGCATAGGGTGTGTGCTGGGTTAGTGAAATAACACTGTTTTTCAGTATGACATGCAGATTAGAGGCATCGCTATTAGAATCACTGTCGCAGAGCGGCACAATGACAGAGCCTGGAGGTGGCATATATAGCCTGAATGACACAGCATGGAGACCATATAGAGCCTGAATGACACAGCGTGGAGGTGGCGGCAGCATGAGGAGACCATATAGTGGCTGAATGGCACAGCCTGGAGTTGGTGGCAGCAAGAGGAGACCATATAGTGGCTGAATGGCACAGCCTGTAGTTGGCAGCAGCATGAGGAGACCATATAGTGGCTGAATGACACAGCCTGGAGGTGGCAGAAGCATTAGGAGACCATATGGTGGCAGAATAAGACAGCCTGGAGGTGGCATCAGCAGCATCAGGAGTCCTGAAAGTGACCCAGTGACATAGTGGGGCGGTGGGTGGCAATACCAGTACCCGGTGACGAAGGTGGGTGAAAAAAGGAGAACTTGACATTAGATGTGTGGCATCAGGTGGGTGGCAGTATCAGAACAGTAGCTGAGGCAGCCTGGAGGTGGCAGCAGCATGAGGAGAACATATTGTCGCAGAATGAGACAGCCTGGAGCTGGCATCAGCATGAGGAGAACATATGGTGGCAGTATGAGACAGCCTGGAGCTGGCTTCAGCATGAGGGGAACATATGGTCACAGAATGAGACAGCCTGCAGGGGGCATCAGCAGCATCAGGAGACCTGAAAGTTACCCAGTGACATAGTGGGGCGGTGGGTGGCAATACCAGTACCCAGTGACGAAGGTGGGTTAAAAAAGGAGAACTTGGCATCAGATGTGTGCCATCAGGCGGATGGCAGGATCAGAATAGTAGCTGAGGCAGATAGGAAGAAGAAAACGGTCTCTTTTGTAAAAGTGTTAGTGTGCACAAGTATGTATTGAGGATATGCATTACTTAAAACGTAACTTTTAATAATATTCTTAGGATAAAATATATGTACCCCAATTTTTTTTTAAATCAAACAAAAGGAAAGGTGTGCAAAAAACACCATGTGCCATTTGCACCACCAAGTATTGATGTGATGCAAAGACCTCTAAAAGGTGGAAGGGAACAACGAATGGTCCATTGTAACTGTTGGGGGTAAAAACTTCCCCTGTAAGGCCCTACTCTCGCATTATTAATTCCCTTCTTGGCAAGTGTTAATCACCCTTAAAAGGGCGGCCCCACACAGGAACCTCTCCCTATGTCTACCTGCAAACACTGCCATTTCCCAGGGTTTTTAGGTGTAAAAAAGGAGAGGTTCCGGTGTGGGGCTGCCCTTTTTAAGTTGAGTAACACTTTCCTCGAAAAGATGGAAGGGAACAACGTATTGTCCATTGTAGCAGGTGGGGTTAAAAAATTCCCCTGTAAGGCCCTACTCTTGCCCTATTAATTCCCTTCTTGGCAAGTGTTACTCGCCCTAAAAAGGGCGGCCCCACACAGGAAACTCTCCCTATTTCCACCTAAAAACCCTTTGAAATGGCAGAGTTTGCAGGTGGAAATAGGGAGAGGTTCCTGTGTGGGGCCGCCCTTTTTAGGGCGAGTAACACTTGCCAAGAAGGGAATTAATAATGCAAGAGTAGGGCCTTACAGGGGAAGTTTTTAACCCCACCAGTTACAATGGACCATACATTGTTAACTTTCACTTTTTAGAGGTCTTTGCATCACATCAATACTTGGTGGTGTAGGTGGCACATGGTGTTTTTTGCACACCTTTCCTTTTGTTTGATTTAAAAAATAATTTGTGTACATATATTTTATCCTAAGAAAAGTTAAGTTTTAGCTAATGCATATCCTCAATACTTACTTGTGGTCTGATGCGGAGAAATGTCTGTAACTGTGGAGCAACACCTTAAATATGTTTTGCACTATCCGTATTTGTGAAGTGTTGGTGTGGCCCCATGGTCAATATACTCTGATGCATCAGGCATTGGTGGGTGGAAATCCTGGCTGATCCATGCCTGATTCATCTTCACAATGGTCAGTCTCTCCACATTTTTTGTGGACAGATGAGTTCTCCTTGGGGTGACAATGGCCCCAGCCGCACTAAACACCCACTCTGATGGCACACTACTGGCCGGGCAGGACAGCTTTTCCAGGGAAAACTCTGCTAGTTGCGGCCACAAATCAAGTTTGGCTGCCCAGAAGTCCAGTGGATGTTCAAGGTGTGTTGGCATGGTCATGTCAAGGTATGCCACCACCTGCTGGTTCAGGTCCTGCTCCAAGTCTTCCGACTGCTGATGAGTTGCTTCACTATGCGGGTGAAGAAAGCTACTCATCAGCGACTGTAGACTCAGGCTGCTGATGGATGGTACTGCTCCTGCCACCCCTCCCCTCCCCAGCAGCCATGGCAGTGGAAGGTGAGCACAGAGGGCTCCCCGAGTCAGACCTGCGAGAGGATGGACGATGGTGCAGATAGGCATCGGCCAACTGACTACGTAGGATGTCTCTGTAGTAGGTCAGTTTGTCCTCCCTCTCAGTGGGTGTAAAAAAGGCCCTCATTTTGTGCGGGTAGCAAGTGTCCAATGAGGTAGCTGTTTTTCCCAACAACAGTCCACACTGATTGAGTGCTACTGCCGCCGATTCCAGAACCCCTGTTCCTCTACCTCCCGGGAAGGTAGGCTGCCGTGAAGCAGCTGGTCTACCCCAGGCATGTTTGGCTCAACACTTTCCACTTCTGCCACCATGCTGACTGACAACCATGCTACCACCTTGCTGCTCAGCTGCTGTCTCACGGGAAACCTGCAACCCTCTTCTCCTGATGATGATGAAGCCCCTTCTGCACCCGGCTCCCAAGTGCGATCGGCTTCATCATCATCGAGTTATGTCTGCACGTCACTGATGTCCTCCTCAGGTTCCTCAACAGTATCTGCTTCAGGAGCCTGAATGCTCGCAACACCACCTCCCACGCCACTTTCCTCTTCACTACTTGTCTGCCTAGCGGAGGAAGAGGCGGATGTCTCCTCCACTTTTTGGGTGGGCAGTAGCTGCTGACTGTCCTCTAGTAGATTGACCTCACTAAATAGTAGAGCTGAACCCACAGCATAGGACAGAGGCAATGGGAGGACAGGGTCTGCTCCCTGGCCATGCCAACTGAGGGTTGTGTCTGAAGAACCCAATGATGTTGACTGGGGTGTCAGATGTCACTTGTGATGAAGTGGATGACAGTGTTAACCAATTGTTGACGGCAGATGGTTTGCTGGTCAAGACACAACCGCTAGCTGAGCTAGCAGGAGCTCAGGCCTCTCGCTGCGACTCCTGCTGCCACTCGCCCCTAGTCTGCTGTGACCTCTGCCTGATGAATTTAGGCCTCTGCCACTCCTCTGTGGACATCCTGCCACTTCTCTGTCTGACATAGTTATACACCAGCTCAGTGCATATATGTAACCCTTATGAGAGGAGGAAAATATGCTCCACTACCCTTTAAAACTGTATAAGACTACAGAAACAAGTGTGTAGCCTTGGCTGGCCTTTCACAGTAACTAGGCCCCAATTAGTTTTTCAGGAAAATATATAAATGACACCATGTAGGTGTACATACAGTTTAAACGTATGAGTTTAAACTGGCCCTAGTGTGCTGCAACCTCTGCCTGATGAATGTGGGCCTCTGTCACTCTGTGCACGTCCTGGCACTTCTCTGCCTGACAAACTTAGTGCGTATCTGAGGGGAGTACAATATGCTCCACTACGCATAAAAAAATATTTGTCTTCAACACCAGCAGGTGTTTACTTTTGGCTGGCCTTTCACAATATCTATGCCCTTAAGACTTTAAGGAACAAAATGGTACACCACTTAGATGTACATATGTGGTATGCACTTTTGAGGGGAGTACAATGCGCTTCACTATGCTTAAAACAGTATATATCTAAAACACCAGCAGGTGTGTATTTTTGGCTGGCCTTTCACAGTAACTAGGCCCTTGAGACTTTAATAGGAACAAAATGGTACACCACTTAGATGTACGTATATGTGGTATGCACTTATGAGGGGAGTACAATGCGGTCCAGTACGCTTAAAACAGTATTTGTCTACAACACCAGCAAGTGTGTACTTTTGGCTGGCCTTTCACAGTAACTAGGCCTGTTAGAGTTTAACAGGAACAAAACGGTACACCACTTAGATATACACACAGGTTACACTTAATATAGGACAATACGCTTTTAGTGCTCTGCTCATCCTAACTGGCTGGCTACTATTAGCGTTTCAGTTTTTTGTATACACCAGTGCTGCAGCACACCGTTACTGTGTACTACACCCAAAATTGCACTCTCTCTCAATCTCACTCCCTTCCCTTTCAGTGTTTCTAGTCTGGATTTAGGCTTGAGGGGAATCGCTGCTGTAAAAAATCTTTTCTGTCTGTCCCTCTCTCTGCAAGAGAACGCTGATGTGAGTGGCCACAAGATGGCTGCCGATTATATAGGGCTGTGATATCACAGGGGTGGCTGGCTGCTGATAGGCTGCATGCTGCATGTGGTTAAGGGTCGTCCTGCCGACTATTGTTCCCACCTTCCCACGATTCCTTGCAACAGTTTAATGAAGCGATTTGCACGATCGAATCATGGTGATATTCGCATTCGTTGCAAATTGAATTTTTCCTTAAATTAGTTATAAATTTGGATTCGTCAGATTCGATTAGCTCATCCCTAAACACAGGTAAAAAAACAGGTTAAAATGGCGAGTCCCATAATAGTAAGAAGAAAAGGTGATGTCTCAGAGTCACCAGCACTGACAAAGCATGTTGAACCTGATTTAGGCTGGGTTCACACTACGTTTTCTCCCATACGGGAGCGCATACGGCAGGGGGGAGCTAAAAGCTCACTCTCCCGTATGTCACTGTATGCGCTCCCGTATGTCATTCATTTCAATGAGCCAACCGGAGTGAAACGTTCGGTCCGGTCGGCTCATTTTTGCGCCGTATGCGCTTTTACAACCGGACCTAAAACCGTGGTTGACCACAGTTTTAGGTCCGGTTGTAAAAGCGCATACGGCGCAAAAATGAGCCGACCGGACCGAACGTTTCACTCCGGCCGGCTCATTGAAATGAATGACATACGGGAGCGCATACGGTGACATACGGGAGAGCGAGCTTTTAGCTCCCCCCTGCCGTATGCGCTCCCGTATGGGAGAAAACTTAGTGTGAACCCAGCCTAATTTACACCCTTTATCCTTATAATGGCATTTCCTTTGTTATGAATACACAAAAAGTGGCAATTTACTTCCTCTAAGTTTTCTTTATGACCTGTATTGCAGCTGCCAGACTAATAGGAGGGAGCCCCAATAACAATCTTAAAATAATGAAACAAATAAAAGGGGTTGTCTCATTTCCTTACTTCTCCTTAATTGCGCAACTTCCCACCTTGGCTGCTTTTGACTTTCCCATCCACATCCAGCTGCTGCAAACAGGCCAGATGGGCCATAAAAAGCGGAAGTCAGCTGCTTATCTTTGCCTTGTTTACTGCTGGTTGTCTAGGCTACAGACCACCTTTCCTTATTCTGGAGCAGTGGACAGGCTGCTGCTGACGTCACACACTCTCTCTGCACGGAGCAGGAGAGGGACCTTATCTGCCGGGATCCTTATTGTTAGGAGTTGCGCCGCAGCCCGACGTACTGGCTGCGGGAGCATTCCTAGCCCGTTCCCCCGTTCCCCCGTACCGGGCGCTGCCGCATCCTGCATACTGGGCTGCGGGCGCACTCAGCTACCAACTATATATTTACCCTGCCGCGCTCCTGGCTCTTCCATTCTCCCTGACAGCCAGAAATTTAAAGGGCCAGCGCACTGGTAATTGGTTATTGCCGGGCGCTGACTCTATAAAGTGTCAGCACTTCCCCTTGTTCTCTGCCGGATCTTTGTCATTGAGAAAGCTTTTCTTTACTGTGTTCTGCCACACCGTGTACCATTTCCGTTTGCTACATTTACTGACCACTGATCCTTGCCGCCTGTCCTGACCTACCTTCCAGTCCTCAACTCTGAGTTTCCTTACGAATCTGTACCTCGCCTCATCTTGGCCACCACTGTGGGCAAGTCGTGTCAGGGGTAGCAACCTGGGAGTTCGCCTGCCGCAGCAAGTCCATCCCGCTTTGCAGGGGGCTTTGGTGAAAATCAGCAGCTTCTTAGACTCTGCTCCCTGGTGCGGCTTTCACCATCGTCCACAGTGGTACAGCGGATCCACTACTCCAGCCGTTACACTTATCTTCATGTAATCATCATCACTAACACACGGGCTCTGCTGCTTGTGTGCAATCTGTACTGTGTCAGTAAGTGTTGCAAAGTGCTAGTAGCTTTCACAAAAACAGCAAATATTCTGTGTCTGAAGTGTCAATCAAGAGCAAGAGCCCTCCCTGCTGATAGCAAAAAGAGAGAGAAGGCTCTTTTATGAGCTGAAAAAGGAAGATAAGTATATACTTTTAATGTCATATGTAAGGGTACAATAGGTGATCCTACTGTCACATTCAGTTGATGTCAGTTCTTTACTATATGCATACTTCTGTTACCAGAATGAGATATATATGATTTATGGAGTAATGATTCTATATCCTATGATACTTAATTCCTCATTGCGCTGGTAACATGCATTATAATCATCGATATTAATACCACATTATACTTTTTTGTTGTTGTTGGAGGGCACACTGCGGCACTTAGTATAGTACAGGGTGTTTTACCATAGATCTGTTTATCTCTCCTTACATATATTTTTTTGTCAGTAGACATGATTCTGGGATGTTGCATTATCCCCTTACTGTTGTGTGACTCTCCTTTTTAAACATGTTATTATTACAAAGGATTCAAATTTTGTTCATGGTATGTCTGCGAGTGACTCTTTGTTGTTTTCTGGGCTTGGTATTGTGGTACAGAGTCCACATTGTAGCACTATAAATACATATAAGGGGTATTTGTATTTTGTGATAGTAAAATACCATATTAAGGTGTCTTCCTCTGCCCCTATACAGGTATTTATGAATTTATATCAAGTGAAAACATATTTTGAACATCACACACTGTGGCTCTAAACTAAGAGATGATAAATATAATTGCACATATGTATCATTTCCTGCTTCTATGTTCCTTCACAAAGAATATCCAACGTCTTATGCCGCATATATGAACTTAATATTGTTTTAAATAAAAGTAGTTTTGATGTAAGAAATTGTAAATGTACAATATTTTTTGATTATTTATGATATTTATGTTGAGTTCCGTGCACTCATACTGAAAGTTTTTTTTTTGTTACAAACTCATACTGAATCCATGAGAGAAGAAAACTCTATTACATAGGAATTTTCTCTTCAGTTGCTTTCAGTTGCATACCAAGCACCTATGGCTATGTGATAATAAACTGTTGTGACAAACATGCTTTGTGCCTGTGGTTTTGTCCAGGGTATAAGGTTTTATCCAAGTAAAGAGACAATTAGATAGCACTAACGTTCAAAGCAGCTTCACGTTTATTGTTTGTCAACCAGGTCGCGGATACAGGTAATGGCCATTATGGGCGACCTGATTCATGAACCATAAATGTGAAGCTGCTTTGAATGTGAGTGCCAGCTAACTGTTAGTTTAAGATAGAGCATCGCGAAGGGCAGGATTGTTGGACATTGGGAAAGTGGTGTACACTGCAGTTCACACTCACCGGACCGGGGTGGGTGCCGACTGTAGGCCGTGACGACTTTTGCTCTTTAATGGATATAAGGTTTTATCGTCTTCATGTTTATCGCAGGTGCAGGTTGGCTGCCAGTCAGATGACCTGAGTTCACATAAACAGTTCTGTCGCCCCCCAGTGGTTTTACATAGAAAGAAAGTTGATAATGAGAAGGTTGTGATATCCTGTGTCTGGGGAGGACTTCTCTATGTTATTGTCAATGAGAAAAGTCAACTGGGAATTATTCCAGTTACAGTTTATGGAGCGGAACCAGCTCCAACATTTATAAAAGGTAAGTGCCGATATTCCTTCCTGAATAATGTATATACTAGTTAGTCACTTATGAGAGTTACTACCATATGGCACTAGCTTGTGCTGTTCAACAGTGCTGGTATAAGGCTTCTTCCTCCTTTCTATTAAACTTTATAATATACTGTTGTTAATGAGTAACTATCAGTTACATTGTTTCCTTATAAAGCAATAGTCAGGAAAAGATATGAAACTTTATAATCCACTATATGTTATTACAGTAAATGCCTCTTTCTGCACCTATTAGACTCCTCTACTCCCCTGCTTCCGGCACTCATCACTCTGAATTCACTGATAAAATCCATCTTAAAGGGGTTCTCTGGCACTAAGACATCTTATCCCCTATCCAAAGGATAGGGGATAAGATGCCTGATCGCGGGGGTCCCGCTGCTGGGCTGCTGGAGACCCCGTGATCTTCCACGCCGCACCCCGTAAGAATCAGCCCCCGGAGCGTGCTCGCTCCGGGTGTGATTACTGGCGATCATGGGGACGAAGCATAGTGATGTCACTGCTCCACCCCCCGTGTGACGTCACGTTCCACCCCCTCAATGCAAGCCTATGGGAGGGGGCGTGACAGCTGAATA
This sequence comes from Hyla sarda, assembly GCF_029499605.1. NCBI lineage: Eukaryota > Metazoa > Chordata > Amphibia > Anura > Hylidae > Hyla > Hyla sarda. The sequence goes on along the minus strand of NC_079192.1, from coordinate 181,638,945 downwards.
CACATTGAACACAATGTGCAGTAAATTTTGCGGAATTTCTGAGCAGAATTTTATGATGGAATTCCGCACTGAATTTCCGCAGTGTGAACATAACATTAGAAAAGCAGGATCTCCTCTCTCTGTACTATGTATGAAAGACGTCATAGAAGTTCCTCTCCTCTCACCAATCTGGAGCTGTATTTTGGAAAACATATATTTAGATGGAAAAAGTGTTAAAAAGAATAGTTTGCACTGCAGTAATCTTTGAGCTGCAAACCGCATTTGTTCCAGAGAATACATTCTTAAAAGGCTAGGATTCCACTTATTTATTTATTTTTATTTTTTGCAAAAATGCCCCCAAAAAAACCCCATTCTGCTGCACAATGTTTTTTCGCCACTGCTTGATGTTAGCTGCATGTCAATAAGAAACTGCAAAATGCCATATCTACTTGCTGTTTTCCAGTTTTGCTTTTTTAAATCCTTTTGGCAATTTTTTTTTTTTTTTTTATTATTTTGCAATTTTGGTCTCCCTGGCAGTTTTTAACCCCTTATGACCACGGACATAAATGAACATCCTGGTGCGGAGGTACTTAGCGTACCAGGGCATACATTTGTGTCCTGTGTATGACTGCGAGCATCGGAGCAGTGCTCACATCATACATGGCAGGTCCTGACTGGTAGCAGCAGCCGGGGACCCGCCGGTAATGGCCGACATCCGCCATTGTGCGGATGTCCGCCATTAACCCCTCAAATGCTGTGATCAATAGAGATCACAGCATCTGTGGCAATGCGCATGTTAAAATGGATGATCGGATTGCCCGCAGCGCTGCCACTTAAAATTCACATAGTCTAATGACATACTGGAAACGTTCGCTGTCCCATGTGACAGCTTCTCACTTAGACTACTCTCTAAACTTATGCAGTTACAACAAATAAAAAATATGTTGACAATATTAAATAGTTTTAGGTATTGCTGTATATATATTTTTTTCTTAAAGGGCAATTCCCTCTTAGCAGAATAATGCTGGTTTTATTTAATGGACAAACAATGACAGGTAAAATTACAAACACAGACAAATCTGTAAAATAATGTCACATTTAAATTAGTATTTTGTAATATCAAAAGAATAAATACCTGTATCAGAACACTTTACAGAAGGTGAATGCCCAGTGGATACTTGAGATCTTAGATAAAATGACTTTTTCTTGAACATGCAACTAGTATGACCACGAACATAAGTAGAAATAACCAGGTTTACACATTCATGTTCTAGTGCTTTCAGCAGTTTGGAGGGGGTCAAAACTGTTCACTGACTCCCTGTAAGTAATTTGGTAAAGATTTTTTTCCAATATTTAAATGGGCACTGTCATTTGCAAAAACGTTTTACATAATGTAGGTAACATTATATCTATACATTAGTTAACAAAATGTGTATATTTTGGGCTCTGTGCAGTGAGGCTCTGTAACACACCCCAGCTCACACAGCAGGAGCCCTGCACGGAGCCCTGTATTTCCTGCCCTCACCGGTAATATTTGTCCCAGCCAAGACACACAGGCAATAGCTGCAAGGACAAGACAGCATTTTTTCAACCCAAAATATACAAACTTTGTAACCAATGTATATTACAATTATACATATAATGATAGTATCTACATTATATACAACATTCTTGCAAATGACAGTTCCCTTTTGAGTATTCTGTAGTGACAACAGGTGTTTTTTGCGGGACTAGCACACAGCAAATGCGGTGCCAGGTGCCAATATTCAAAAAAAGGTGTGAGCTGGAAAAATATTAGCATCTCTATAAATGATTTTAAAAGAGAAGCTATCCTGGAGTATCTCAATGAAACTAAACATTTATCACCTGTATATTGGATCAGTCCAATCAGACTAGAACTATCAGCTTCTAAGAAGAGGTAAGTTGGATGTCATATATCTTGATTTTTCTAAAGCATTTGATACTGTGATATATAAGTTTGGTATAGAAAGGTAAACTGCTTGGACTGAGGAAATGTGAGTTAGTGGATAAGTAACTGGCACAGTTATTGAAAACAGGAGGTGGTTATTAACAGTACACAGTGAGACTGGGTCTCTGTTACTAGTGTGGTCCAATTGGAGGCATTATTGGACACTATTCTCTTATATATTTAATAATATCCTTGTAGAGGGTTTGTGTGGTAAAATATGAATTGGGTTCCCTCAGATTTTTGTTACCTTTGACTTCATGTTTTGTCACAATTTTGGGTAGAGATTAGATTAAATGTAATGAAATACACTCTACAAATATGCTTTTCAGTCCTTCACTGCACTGTGAACTACAGTGCATATTCCTATTGAAAACTGAATCAACCAGTGCTAAAGCAAATAATATCATAGGGTGCATCAAAAGAGGCATAGAAGTACACAATGAGAACACTTAATCACTAGTTACACCACACATGGAATATTATAGTATAGTATATATTTTTCGGTGTCAGTGTACACAAAAGACATTGTAGAGCTGAAGTGGGTTCAAAGGTGGACAGCCAAAGTAATAGATGAAATAGGTGAACTTTAGTACCCAGAATACAAAATAGTTCCCAACATTATCCAGATCAACAGTAAGGCTAAAGTGCAGAGGCCCCAACCCAATCCTCAAGGTCGAACAAAAGTCCATTTGTATGGAGTAAGTGAAAAACTTAGAATGTTGGTAGGCCTTGAGGACTGGGTTGGAAAGCTCTGCTATAGGGATAGGTTGCACAGGTGAAAACTACTGATGAAGAGTGTCTGTTGGGTATCGGTTACATGGTTATGTGCAGTGTATCATACTGGTTTACAGCCTATGAGTTATTTTCAAGCTATACAATCAAACGTTCTAAGTGCTCTGCTCTGTAAAGTTAGGACACCCCATATCAATGAACCAGTAAGCAGTAAGTCTGGCTTTTTTTAAAGTTATTAATATTTTCTCAATTCAATGCATTTATTTGCTACTCCTTTAATCATCATCTTTGTACCTTGTAATGACTGCTTGCATATTTAGCCACCTAAATGTGTCTTCTCACCAGGACAGACTAGCCTTTCCTCGTGGAAGGATGAAAAGCGCTCCTTACCAGCTCCTTGGGCTGAGCTTATTACAGAGAACATTATCCTTACTATCCCTTCTGATTCAATACGCTCACTAGAGGATCCAGAAGAGGTGTTGTCTTTATGGGATGAGATCATGTCGGCAGTAGCAGATCTTGCATCTATCTCAAGAAAACTGCCTCGTCCAGAAAGAATTGTGGCTGATGTCCAGATTTCTGTAGGTAAGGCTTGACATCCATGCGTTCCAAGACCTTTGAGCACTTTGCTTAATAAAAGATATTAGTATGAGCTAGTGACATTAGAACTAGCTAAGTGTTTAATATTGTTATTTTAAAGTATAAGGCCATGGTTGTGCAGCTGAAAGCTGCATATATTCGGGATAGTGTCTGAAGAGCAGTTAACCCACTGAACCTATGTACTGTCTTAGACCACCACTCTTTCTCTACTTTACACCACCAAGGATGCAAATATTAGATACTACCGTAGACCATCACGGATGCAAACATGTTCTTTTCTTCCTGAGACTACTATGGATGGGGACATTAACCTCTAAACATTCCATCCCTGTATTATGGGGGAAAAAAACAACTATTGCTTCCCAGCAACTTTATCAACTAACATCACATAATTACAATACATTTTGAGAAAACAGGAAAAATAGGGAAAATTAAGATTTTCTGGGCCTTTCAGAAGGGAGTTATCATCAGCATCTCCGGTGGCCTAAGGCTTTCTTCTTAAAAAAAGACAAGTGGTGGGGGACTGAAAGGAGCTGAATGTTAGCTGCAGCAGGACTAGAAAGGGACCAGAGTAAGGTAAGTATAGCTGTTTTTTTTTTTTTTCAAGCAACATATTCATTTACCACATATAATAGCACAATAATATCAGTGTATACTATGCATAGTTGCAGAGTTTATTTATAATGCAACTGTTGAGCCATGAGCTAAAATATAATGGGTAAAATTCTTGTATCTAATATTTTACCAGTTTTTATCATTTTTTTCTTTAGTACTTAGTTATTCATTGTATAGTTAGGGCAGAGCTGGAATCTGTGACTATTGCTCAGTTACAGAACCTACAGGGAGTCTGAGATCTACCTCCTGTATCATCATTGGTACAGGCATCTGCTCTCTTCCTGCTCCCTACAGCTCTGCCCCCCCCCCCCCCCCCCCAGATTGACTGCTGTGTGTAAATGTGGTGTCCCAGCACCAAAGGCTGTACTATGGGCTTCGGACTTCATCAGGCAAACCTGCAGCACAAATGTTGCGCCCTCTAATAGACTGGTTGTTATAGTTATGAAGGTCAATCACTTTATCAAATGTTTTGTTATATTTTTTCATAAGTACTGTATTACATGTTATATATATATATATATATATATATATATATATATGTTATACCTTTAAGAGAGAGGAGCAGTGCAGACCCATGTGACCCTGTATGCCCAATGGGAACCACTAAATTGCTAGCTATATAGAGTAGTGGGGGAGGAGTTGCCCCAGTTCAGTGCTAGTCACTGCTTTAGTCTGAGCGCAAGTGTGGTAAAGATGTGAGCTGTATGTGGAGAAGCTCTGAGGAAAATCCAGAACAAATGTAATCTCAAGTCTTATCCAGCCATTCTGCAAGGATCCCCCGCATGGAGGAAATTTAAGCCTGGCAGAGAAAGGCTCAGGACCTTGTCAGAACCCTAGCGACCTGGAACAATTTTCAGTCTTATCTCAAGTCAGTATTGATCAGTTGGGTGAAAGCATCATAAGTCCCAGCAAGGCAACAGGGCTCCCAAGGGGATGCACTCCATCCTCTCCACTCTGCATCATACTGTTGGCTGCACCCTGCTCAGTAAAAGGCAGTTACCAGTTTTATCTGTAACCCGACATCAGTGTGTTTCTTTACTCCATGTGTCTGGCCCAGGAGAAGCTGTCTCCAACCTCGGACCTGTTACGCCGAGCGCTCCGGGTCCCCGCTACACTCTCCCCACTGCAGCGCTCCGGTCAGATCCACTGACCCGGGGCGCTGCGATTCCGCTTCCAGCCGGGATGCGGTTCGCGATGCGGGTAGCGCCCGCTCGCGATGCGCACCCCGGCTCCCGTACCTGACTCGCTCTCCCTCGGTCCTGTCCCGGCGCGCGCGGCCCCGCTCCCTAGGGCGCGCGCGCGCCGGGTCTTTGCGATTTAAAGGGCCACTGCGCCGCTGATTGGCGCAGTGATTCCAATTAGTGTGTTCACCTGTGCACTTCCCTATATCACCTCACTTCCCCTGCACTCCCTTGCCGGATCTTGTTGCCATCGTGCCAGTGAAAGCGTTTCCTTGTGTGTTCCTAGCCTGTGTTCCAGACCTCCTGCCGTTGCCCCTGACTACGATCCTTGCTGCCTGCCCCGACCTTCTGCTACGTCCGACCTTGCTTCTGTCTACTCCCTTGTACCGCGCCTATCTTCAGCAGTCAGAGAGGTTGAGCCGTTGCTAGTGGATACGACCTGGTCACTACCGCCGCAGCAAGTCCATCCCGCTTTGCGGCGGGCTCTGGTGAAAACCAGTAGTGACTTAGAACCGATCCACTAGCACGGTCCACGCCAATCCCTCTCTGGCACAGAGGATCCACTACCTGCCAGCCGGCATCGTGACAGTAGATCCGGCCATGGATCCCGCTGAAGTTCCTCTGCCAGTTGTCGCTGACCTCACCACGATGGTCGCCCAGCAGTCACAACAGATAGCGCAACAAGGCCAACAGCTGTCTCAACTGACCGTTATGCTACAGCAGTTACTACCACAGCTTCAGCAATCATCTCCTCCGCCAGCTCCTGCACCTCCTCCGCAGCGAGTGGCCGCCTCTGGTCTACGCCTATCCTTGCCGGATAAATTTGATGGGGACTCTAAGTTTTGCCGTGGCTTTCTTTCCCAATGTTCCCTGCACCTGGAGATGATGTCGGACCAGTTTCCCACTGAAAGGTCTAAGGTGGCTTTCGTAGTCAGCCTTCTGTCTGGAAAAGCCCTGTCTTGGGCCACACCGCTCTGGGACCGCAATGACCCCGTCACTGCCTCTGTACACTCCTTCTTCTCGGAAATCCGAAGTGTCTTTGAGGAACCTGCCCGAGCCTCTTCTGCTGAGACTGCCCTGTTGAACCTGGTCCAGGGTAATTCTTCCGTTGGCGAGTATGCCGTACAATTCCGTACTCTTGCTTCAGAATTATCCTGGAATAATGAGGCCCTCTGCGCGACCTTTAAAAAAGGCCTATCCAGCAACATTAAAGATGTTCTGGCCGCACGAGAAATCCCTGCTAATCTACATGAACTCATTCACCTAGCCACTCGCATTGACATGCGTTTTTCCGAAAGGCGTCAGGAGCTCCGCCAAGATATGGACTCTGTTCGCACGAGGCGTTTCTTCTCCTCGGCTCCTCTCTCCTCTGGTCCCCTGCAATCCGTTCCTGTGCCTCCCGCCGTGGAGGCTATGCAGGTCGACCGGTCTCGCCTGACACCTCAAGAGAGGACACGACGCCGCATGGAGAATCTCTGCCTGTACTGTGCTAGTACCGAACACTTCCTGAGGGATTGTCCTATCCGTCCTCCCCGCCTGGAAAAACGTACGCTGACTCCGCACAAAGGTGAGACAGTCCTTGATGTCTACTCTGCTTCTCCACGTCTTACTGTGCCTGTGCGGATGTCTGCCTCTGCCTTCTCCTTCTCTACTATGGCCTTCTTGGACTCTGGATCTGCAGGAAATTTTATTTTGGCCTCTCTCGTCAACAAGTTCAACATCCCAGTGACCAGTCTCGCCAGACCCCTTTACATCAATTGTGTAAACAATGAAAGATTGGACTGTACCATACGTTTCCGCACGGAGCCCCTTCTAATGTGCATCGGATCTCATCACGAGAGGATTGAACTTTTGGTCCTCCCCAATTGCACTTCTGAAATTCTCCTTGGACTTCCCTGGCTTCAACTTCATTCCCCAACCCTGGATTGGTCCACTGGGGAGATCAAGAGTTGGGGGCCCTCTTGTTCCAAGGACTGTCTAAAACCGGTTCCCAGTAACCCTTGCCGTGACTCTGTGGTTCCTCCGGTAACCGGTCTCCCTAAGGCCTATATGGACTTTGCGGATGTTTTCTGCAAAAAACAAGCTGAGACTCTACCTCCTCACAGGCCTTATGATTGTCCTATCGACCTCCTCCCGGGCACTACTCCACCCCGGGGCAGAATTTATCCTCTGTCCGCCCCAGAGACTCTTGCCATGTCTGAATACGTCCAGGAAAATTTAAAAAAGGGCTTTATCCGTAAATCCTCCTCTCCTGCCGGAGCCGGATTTTTCTTTGTGTCCAAAAAAGATGGCTCCCTACGTCCTTGCATTGACTACCGCGGTCTTAATAAAATCACGGTTAAGAACCGCTACCCCCTACCCCTCATCTCTGAACTCTTTGATCGCCTCCAAGGTGCCCACATCTTTACTAAACTGGACTTAAGAGGTGCTTATAATCTCATCCGCATCAGAGAGGGGGATGAATGGAAAATGGCATTTAACACCAGAGATGGACACTTTGAGTATCTGGTCATGCCCTTTGGCCTGTGCAACGCCCCTGCCGTCTTCCAAGACTTTGTTAATGAAATTTTTCGTGATCTTTTATACTCCTGTGTTGTTGTATATCTGGACGATATCCTAATTTTTTCTGCCAATCTAGAAGAACACCGCCAGCATGTCCGTATGGTTCTTCAGAGACTTCGTGACAATCAACTCTATGCCAAAATTGAGAAATGTCTGTTTGAATGCCAATCTCTTCCTTTTCTAGGATACTTGGTCTCTGGCCAGGGACTACAAATGGATCCAGACAAACTCTCTGCCGTCTTAGATTGGCCACGCCCCTCCGGACTCCGTGCTATCCAACGCTTTTTGGGGTTCGCCAATTATTACAGGCAATTTATTCCACATTTTTCTACCGTTGTGGCTCCTATCGTGGCTTTAACCAAAAAAAATGCCGATCCCAAGTCTTGGCCTCCTCAAGCGGAAGACGCCTTTAAACGACTCAAGTCTGCCTTTTCTTCGGCTCCCGTGCTCTCCAGACCTGACCCTTCTAAACCCTTCCTATTGGAGGTTGATGCCTCCTCAGTGGGAGCTGGAGCTGTTCTTCTACAAAAAAATTCTTCCGGGCATGCTGTCACTTGTGGTTTTTTTTCTAGGACCTTCTCTCCGGCGGAGAGGAACTACTCCATCGGGGATCGAGAGCTTCTAGCCATCAAATTAGCACTTGAGGAATGGAGGCATCTGCTGGAGGGATCAAGATTTCCAGTTATTATTTACACCGATCACAAGAACCTCTCCTACCTCCAGTCTGCCCAACGGCTGAATCCTCGCCAGGCCCGGTGGTCTCTGTTCTTTGCCCGATTTAATTTTGAAATTCACTTTCGGCCTGCCGATAAGAACATTAGGGCCGATGCTCTCTCTCGTTCCTCGGATGCCTCGGAAGTTGAACTCTCTCCGCAACACATCATTTCTCCTGACTGCCTGATTTCCACTTCTCCAGCCTCCATCAGGCAAACTCCTCCAGGAAAGACCTTTGTTTCTCCACGCCAACGCCTCGGAATCCTCAAATGGGGTCACTCCTCCCATCTCGCAGGTCATGTGGGCATCAAGAAATCTGTGCAACTCATCTCCCGCTTCTATTGGTGGCCGACTCTGGAGACGGATGTTGTGGACTTTGTGCGAGCCTGCACTATCTGTGCCCGGGATAAGACTCCTCGCCAGAAGCCCGCTGGTTTTCTTCATCCCCTGCCTGTCCCCGAACAGCCTTGGTCTCTGATTGGTATGGATTTTATTACTGATTTACCCCCTTCCCGTGGCAACACTGTTATTTGGGTGGTCGTTGATCGATTCTCCAAAATGGCACATTTCATCCCTCTTCCTGGTCTTCCTTCAGCGCCTCAGTTGGCTAAACAATTTTTTGTACACATTTTTCGTCTTCACGGGTTGCCTACGCAGATCGTCTCGGATAGAGGCGTCCAATTCGTGTCTAAATTCTGGAGGGCTCTCTGTAAACAACTCAAGATTAAATTAAATTTTTCTTCTGCATATCATCCCCAATCCAATGGACAAGTAGAAAGAATTAACCAGGTCTTGGGTGATTATTTACGACATTTTGTTTCCTCCCGCCAGGATGACTGGGCAGATCTCCTTCCATGGGCCGAATTCTCGTATAACTTCAGAGTCTCTGAATCTTCCTCCAAATCCCCATTTTTCGTGGTGTACGGCCGTCACCCTCTTCCCCCCCTCCCTACCCCCTTGCCCTCTGGTCTGCCCGCTGTGGATGAAATTTCTCGTGACCTTTCCATCATATGGAGAGAGACCCAAAATTCTCTCCTACAGGCTTCATCACGCATGAAGAAGTTCGCGGATAAGAAAAGAAGAGCTCCTCCCATTTTTTCCCCTGGAGACAAGGTATGGCTCTCCGCTAAATATGTCCGCTTCCGTGTCCCTAGCTACAAGTTGGGACCACGCTATCTTGGTCCTTTCAAAATTTTGTGTCAGATTAATCCTGTCTCTTACAAACTTCTTCTTCCTCCTTCTCTTCGTATTCCTAATGCCTTTCACGTTTCTCTTCTTAAACCACTCATCATCAACCGTTTCTCTCCCAAATCTGTTCCTCCCACTCCTGTTTCCGGCTCCTCGGACATCTTCTCCGTCAAAGAGATTCTAGCATCTAAAAAGGTCAGAGGGAAAACCTTTTTTTTGGTGGATTGGGAGGGTTGTGGTCCAGAAGAGAGATCCTGGGAACCTGAGGACAACATCCTAGACAAAAGTCTGCTCCTCAGGTTCTCAGGCTCTAAGAAGAGGGGGAGACCCAAGGGGGGGGGTACTGTTACGCCGAGCGCTCCGGGTCCCCGCTCCTCCCCGGAGCGCTCGCTACACTCTCCCCACTGCAGCGCTCCGGTCAGATCCACTGACCCGGGGCGCTGCGATTCCGCTTCCAGCCGGGATGCGGTTCGCGATGCGGGTAGCGCCCGCTCGCGATGCGCACCCCGGCTCCCGTACCTGACTCGCTCTCCCTCGGTCCTGTCCCGGCGCGCGCGGCCCCGCTCCCTAGGGCGCGTGCGCGCCGGGTCTTTGCGATTTAAAGGGCCACTGCGCCGCTGATTGGCGCAGTGATTCCAATTAGTGTGTTTACCTGTGCACTTCCCTATATCACCTCACTTCCCCTGCACTCCCTTGCCGGATCTTGTTGCCATCGTGCCAGTGAAAGCGTTTCCTTGTGTGTTCCTAGCCTGTGTTCCAGACCTCCTGCCGTTGCCCCTGACTACGATCCTTGCTGCCTGCCCCGACCTTCTGCTACGTCCGACCTTGCTTCTGTCTACTCCCTTGTACCGCGCCTATCTTCAGCAGTCAGAGAGGTTGAGCCGTTGCTAGTGGATACGACCTGGTCACTACCGCCGCAGCAAGTCCATCCCGCTTTGCGGCGGGCTCTGGTGAAAACCAGTAGTGACTTAGAACCGATCCACTAGCACGGTCCACGCCAATCCCTCTCTGGCACAGAGGATCCACTACCTGCCAGCCGGCATCGTGACAGGACCATGTGTAGGCTAACGGTGCCCTGGCGTCACAAAGTGATAAGGTATTTCTTGCACCCCCTGTGCAACCACAAAACTTGGCATCACGAACAGGATTTGGGTGTGCGCCCACAAAAAAAACCCAGGCTGAACTGTATCTTAGAAACAGCACGAGCGTGTGACAGATTACTGTACGGGACTCTACAGAAATAGAGGGGGAGCATTTTATTAATGGCCATACTGAGAGCAGTGATCGTGACCAGAGACTGTGTGACGCAAGACTGTCCACATGTGTAAGCAGCGCACAGAACTTCCAGTCCACCCCAGGAGGGTTTAATCCGGGAAGAGCAAAGCGCATGGAAAACTCCCGCCAGAGAAATGCCCCACCCCCAGGCGCGGGAACCAAGTTGCTGTGCCAAAGCAAAAGTGGAACTCAAAGGACCGCCCCTTCTTGCACAGGGGATGGTTGAAGAAGCTGCACTGCTGATGCATTTCCTGTCGGCGGCCATTTTTGGGGAGCCTGCTATAAAGAAACCAGCAGGACTCTACCCACTAGCTTTACCTTGTGTGACCAGTGCAGCTAAGATGGCAGAGAGGAAGCAGCACGCGAGCATGGAAGAAGAAAGTGCCAAGTAAGTGGCGGCGGCTGCCACTGAAATTTTTGCAGCCCTGGCCGTTGGGCTCAAAAAACGAGTCGACGATGCCTGGAAGGCACCTAGGCAAGAAGGCTGCCACTGAAGTTTTTGCAGCCCTGGCCGTTGGGCTCAAAAAACGAGTCGGCGATGCCTGGAAGGCACCTAGGCAAGAAGGCGACAGCGCCTGAAGCACTCCGCCGACCGGTGGAAGCCCCGGTTCACCATGCCCTTGTCCTTCTCAAGACCTGAAAGAACATCAGCGAGTGCCCCAGTCCAATCGGAGCCATTGGTGAGGCCCAAGTCACCCCCCCCCACTTCTGCGGTGGGTATTTGGGGATGAGCCTGAGTTGCTCCGCTATATGCAGGAGTGTCTCATTCCCCTTCCTGAGAAGAAGACGTCATCCAGCTTGAAGTCTCAAGTTACCAGAACCGCCACCTACAGTCGTACCCAGAGAGAAGCTATGGCTCCCCAATACTGCGCCATGGCCCCCTAATACCAAGGTTTGGCCAGAAGAGCAGGGGCCAATGACCACTTCAGCAGCTCCAGTGGTGGGTGCTGTGTCCATACAGGTTGTTGTCTAAGTGAGTCCCCACATCTCGTTAATGGCGAAAAAGCCTGTTGTTATGTATTAGGTCTCCATCAGCTACAGGTTTTACCAGCCTGTGCTTGACATTAAGAGCAATGCCCCAGGACTGATACCTGTTATTGTTACTAATGTTTAGCAATCATTCAAGCAAAGTGCCTGACATTTAGCCAAGAAGAAACCATAACGCTTTCATGTGTTTGATATCCTACCGTGAATTTCTTGAGCATACTTATTCCTTTCTGGCTTGGCACCAAATACGTAAAGTGCCTTTACAGTAGAAAAATGCTTAGTCAGGATTGCCTAGAGAGAAAAATGCTTGGCCTAGACAGTCTTGCTCTTTATTCAGTTAGTATCTAGTCTTTATAATGTCTAAACATGCCTTACTGAGTATTTCTCATGTCTTATTTAGTACAGTCATTAGTGAAATGCATAAAGCCAGACAGACATTAAATGTCCTCAAGTCAGAAATGTATTTTTCAGTCAGGATGTATTTCCTCTTTATATGTTTCATGTTGTGTGTACCATTTGTCTCCTGAAGTGCATTAGGTTACTCCCAAATTCGAGGAGATACCTTGGCTGAAACGTAAGCGCCGAAGGAGGAGTCTGTCTGTCCCTTGTTGTCTCCCGCAGGTGTGGCCAATGAGGTGGTCTCTATACACTCATCGTGGGGAGAAGATGCTAAAAGACAATGGGCCCCATGGAACATGACCGGTAGCAAGGGATAGCCTACAGCAACTCTGTTTTTTTGTCCACCTTCCAGAGTCACCTTCCTCGTAAACTTTGCAATCACGGGAAGGGTTCCAAGGCCTGTTATGTGTTTGTTACGTGTCCATGTGTCTTTGATAGTCCAATGCAGTTACATCGCCAAAAACAAATCCCATACTCAGGTAGCAAAATATTTATGGCACTACTTTGCCCACTTCCAAAAAGCGTATGGTTACCTACGAAGGCACCAAACACTCAAAAGGAAGGAACTCTTGCTCACTGTGTTCTACCTCAAAAGAGGAACTTCTAAGTTGCACTACCCTCATCAGTCCTGGGCATCGAGGATGGCTGTTTCTAAGAGGCGGAGTTAGTGGTGTCCCAGCACCAAAGGCTGTCCTGTGGCCTTCAAACTTCCTCGGGCAGGCCTGCAGCACAGATGTTGCGCCCCCTAAAAGGCTGGTTGTTATAGTTATTATGGTCAAGCACTTTATCAAATGTTTTATTATAGTTTTTATAAGTACTGTATTACATGTTATTTATATATGTGTTATACCTTTAAGAGAGAGGAGCAGTGCAGGCCCATGTGACCCTGTATGCACAATGGGAACCCCTTAATTGTTAGCTATATCAAGTAGTGGGGGAGGAGTTGCCCCAGTTCAGTGCTAGTCACTGCTTTAGTCTGAGCTTAAGTGTGGTAAAGATGTGAGCTGTATGTGGAGAAGCTCTGAGAGAAATCCAGAACAAATGTAATCTCAAGTATTATCCAGCCATTCTGCATGTATCCCCCGCATAGAGGAAATTCAAGCCTGGCAGAGAAAGTCTCAGGACCTTGTCAGAACCCTAGTGACCTTGAACAATCTTCAGTCTTATCTTAAGTCAGTATTGATCAGTTGGAGAAAGCACCCTAAGTTCTAGCAAGGCAATGGGGCTCCCAAGGGGTTACACTGCATCCTCTCAACTCTGCACCATACTGTGGGCGTGTAATGCCATTTGCACCCTGCTCAGTAAAAGGCAGTTATCTGTAACCCGTCGTTGGTGTGTTTCTTTATTCCACGTGTCTGGCCCAGGAGAAGCTGTCGCCAACCTCGGACCATGTATAGGCTAATGGTGCCCTGGTGTCATGAAGTGATAAGTTATTTCTTGCACCCCCCCCGTGTCACCACATAAACACAAGTCTTCCACAGGCTCACCGGTTAGAACATATACAACGATGGTCTCCTATATTACACACTACTAAACCAGTAGTGAGTAGATAAAAAGCTTATATGGTAACTGCCATGCATATTCTGATTTAAATGAGCATTAGTATGAAGAAATTGTCAGAGAAATTGTACAATCACACCATACCGGCCACACAGAAAACTATGGAGGCCACAGAACCAGGGAGGTGGGAGGGGGCCCTGACAGACCTCGATAGAAACAAGTGAGCCAGTGATTGTGTTTGCCAGAAGGTGCTACACACCAACAGTGACAAGCCGTGAGCACTACACTCATACGGATCATATACTAAATGGATAGCAGGGTACTTCAACTATAAAGGCACAATGGCATGTTGAATTGAGGAAATTGATAACATTTTGACATTTACGTATGCCACATTTCTTTAATAACCATCTTTTCATATTAAGATTTGTCTGACAAGCAGGAGTCACAATAGATGCCAGGAAAAATCTTAACATGTAGAAGCCATAGCTCAGTATTCTCTAGTTTAACCAGTTACGTGATTGTAAACTATAGTGTTATTATTTGATCTGTCCATTTTTATTTCCAGATTTACTATCTCCTTAGGTTTACAGTTATCAATAATGGATTAATCTTATCTAGTTATGACATTTTCCTGTAGATTACAGTTTACATAATAGAAAAAACCTTCTGTGCTCATCAATACAATATTCCTTTAATTATTTTTTTATCAGTCCAACCTTGCACCCTTTCAACTGTTTTGTCTTTTTCTGTTGTTGCAGGTTTTATGCATTCTGGATACCCAATAATGTGTCTTTCAGAATCAGCACCTTCCGCAGTAACTGCTGAACTAATGAGGAAAAGTATGTGGGGGTATATACACGAACTTGGCCACAACCAGCAGAGAGGAGCTTGGGAATTCCCTCCTCACACCACAGAAGCCACCTGTAACCTGTGGTCAGTATATGTGCATGAAACAGTGCTAGGAATCCCAAGGGATAAAGCTCATCGAGATCTCTTGCCAGGAAAAAGAGAAAATAGAATCCAGCAGTATGTTGGGAAGGGAGCCAAGCTTGCTGAGTGGACCGTGTGGACAGCACTTGAGACTTACCTTCAGGTATTATAAATTAATAAACTACTTAGGCCCAGATTCACTTTAGGAGTGTTCTTCTGACTTTCCACAGACAGATGATGTTGGTGGAGAGAAGGGTCAGGCATGTTGAATTTCCACCACCTGAACCCCATTGATCCGTGTAGGAAAAACTGGCACCAGAGCTGTTAGTGCTGTCTGGTTTGGCTCACCTCTCCTCCCACTTATTAAAAATGTGTTACCACCTTTAGACTAAATGTATCAGATTTATCACAGTTTATCACAGACAGTTTACAAATCTGGTTCATCTTTAGACTTTCTTGTCTAAAGTTAGACCAGTTAGATGGGATACTTTACTAAAACATTATGGGGGGTATTTATCAATTTTGCCTGTTGACAGTTTCTTTTTACCCTTTTTTTTAACTTTGGTTTTCATGGACATGCACCAAATTTATCATTTATCATTGTTAGTAATTTTGGCTCAAATGTTGAAATCAGCTGTTCACAGCGCCTTTTACACAGAACTTACCGCCACAGAGGACAGCGTATTTTACCCTGTAGAGCAGCCATTTCGGAGTCCCTCCTGCAGTATATCAGCAAGCGACATGAGTTATTTTCTTTTGTGGGGTTTATAGCCACCATGTGAAATGGATTTTATTTTCAACTTGGGTAGTTTCTTTTTTTTTTGTTACTTTATATTGCAGTGGTCTTCAACCTGCGGACCTCCAGATGTTGATAAACTACAATTCCCAGCCTGCCCGGACAGCCGTTGGCTGTCCGGGCATGCTGGGAGTTGTAGTTTTGCAACATCTGGAGGTCCGCAGGTTCAAGACCACTGCACTATAAAGTAACAAAAAAAAATACTCAAGTTGAATGTCAGCAGAGAGCACTGTGGTCAGACAGAAAAGAAATTCAAAAGTAAAAGAATTTCCTCTGTAGTATATGTTACGCCGAGCGCTCCGGGTCCCCGCTCCTCCCCGGAGCGCTCGCTACACTTCCCTCACTGCAGCGCCCCGGTCGGTTCCACGGACCCGGGGCGCTGCGTTACTACCTCCGGCCGGGATGCGATTCGCGATGCGGGTAGCGCCCGCTCGCGATGCGCACCCCGGCTCCCGTACCTTACTCGCTCCCCGTCAGTTCTGTCCCGGCGCGCGCGGCCCCGCTCCCTAGGGCGCGCGCGCGCCGGGTCTTTGCGATTTAAAGGGCCACTGCACCGCTGATTGGTGCAGTGGTTCCAATTAGTGTTTACACCTGTGCACTTCCCTATATCACCTCACTTCCCCTTCACTCCCTCGCCGGATCTTGTTGCCCTAGTGCCAGTGAAAGCGTTCCTTGTGTGTTCCTTGCCTGTGATTCCAGACCTTCTGCCGTTGCCCCTGACTACGATCCTTGCTGCCTGCCCCGACCTTCTGCTACGTCCGACCTTGCTTCTGTCTACTCCCTTGTACCGCGCCTATCTTCAGCAGCCAGAGAGGTTGAGCCGTTGCTAGGGGATACGACCTGGTCACTACCGCCGCAGCAAGACCATCCCGCTTTGCGGCGGGCTCTGGTGAAAACCAGTAGTGACTTAGAACCGATCCTCTAGCACGGTCCACGCCAATCCCTCTCTGGCACAGAGGATCCACTACCTGCCAGCCGGCATCGTGACAGTAGATCCGGCCATGGATCCCGCTGAAGTTCCTCTGCCAGTTGTCGCTGACCTCACCACGGTGGTCGCCCAGCAGTCACAACAGATTGCGCAACAAGGCCAACAGCTGTCTCAACTGACTGTTATGCTACAACAGTTACTACCACAGCTCCAGCAATCATCTCCTCCGCCAGCTCCTGTACCTCCTCCGCAGCGAGTGGCCGCTTCTGGAATACGACTATCCTTGCCGGATAAATTTGATGGGGACTCTAAGTTTTGCCGTGGCTTTCTTTCCCAATGTTCATTACACTTGGAGATGATGTCGGACCAGTTCCCCACTGAAAGGTCTAAGGTGGCTTTCGTAGTCAGCCTGCTGTCTGGAAAAGCCCTGGCTTGGGCCACACCGCTCTGGGACCGCAATGACCCCGTCACTGCCTCTGTACACTCCTTCTTCTCGGAAATTCGAAGTGTCTTTGAGGAACCTGCCCGAGCCTCTTCTGCTGAGACTGCCCTGTTGAACCTGGTCCAGGGTAATTCTTCCGTTGGCGAGTATGCCGTACAGTTCCGTACCCTTGCTTCAGAATTATCCTGGAATAATGAGGCACTCTGCGCGACCTTTAAAAAAGGCCTATCCAGCAACATTAAAGATGTTCTGGCCGCACGAGAAATCCCTGCTAACCTACATGAACTCATCCATCTTGCCACTCGCATTGACATGCGTTTTTCCGAACGGCGTCAGGAGCTCCGCCAGGATATGGACTCTGTTCGCACGAGGCGTTTCTTCTCCCCGGCTCCTCTCTCCTCTGGTCCCCTGCAATCTGTTCCTGTGCCTCCCGCCGTGGAGGCTATGCAGGTCGACCGGTCTCGCCTGACACCCCAAGAGAGGACACGACGCCGCATGGAGAATCTCTGCCTGTACTGTGCTAGTACCGAACACTTCCTGAAGGATTGTCCTATCCGTCCTCCCCGCCTGGAAAGACGTCCGCTGACTCCGCACAAAGGTGAGACAGTCCTTGATGTCTACTCTGCTTCTCCACGTCTTACTGTGCCTGTGCGGATGTCTGCCTCTGCCTTCTCCTTCTCTGCTGTGGCCTTCCTGGACTCTGGATCTGCAGGAAATTTCATCTTAGCCTCTCTCGTCAACAGGTTCAACATCCCGGTGACCAGTCTCGCCAGACCCCTCTACATCAATTGTGTAAACAATGAAAGATTGGACTGTACTATACGTTTCCGCACGGAGCCCCTTCTAATGTGCATCGGATCTCATCACGAGAGGATTGAACTGTTGGTTCTCCCCAATTGCACTTCTGAAATCCTTCTTGGACTTCCCTGGCTTCAACTCCATTCCCCAATCCTGGATTGGTCCACTGGGGAGATCAAGAGTTGGGGGCCCTCTTGTTCCAAGGACTGCTTAAAACCGGTTCCCAGTAAACCTTGCCGTGTCCCTGTGCTTCCTCATGTAACCGGTCTCCCTAAGGCCTATATGGACTTTGCGGACGTTTTTTGCAAAAAACAAGCTGAGACTCTACCTCCTCACAGGCCTTATGATTGTCCCATTGACCTCCTCCCGGGCACTACTCCACCCCGGGGCAGAATCTATCCTCTGTCCGTCCCAGAGACTCTTGCCATGTCTGAATACGTCCAAGAAAATTTAAAAAAGGGCTTTATCCGTAAATCCTCCTCTCCTGCCGGAGCCGGATTTTTCTTTGTGTCCAAAAAAGATGGCTCTCTACGTCCTTGCATTGACTACCGCGGTCTTAATAAAATCACGGTTAAGAACCGCTACCCCCTACCCCTCATCTCTGAACTCTTTGATCGTCTCCAAGGTGCCCATATTTTTACCAAACTGGACTTAAGAGGTGCTTATAATCTCATCCGCATCAGAGAGGGGGATGAATGGAAAACGGCATTTAACACCAGAGATGGACACTTTGAGTATCTGGTCATGCCCTTTGGTCTATGCAACGCCCCTGCCGTCTTCCAAGACTTTGTTAATGAAATTTTTCGTGATCTACTATACTCCTGTGTTGTTGTATATCTGGACGATATCCTGATTTTTTCTGCCAATCTTGAAGAACACCGCCAGCATGTCCGTATGGTTCTTCAGAGACTTCGTGATAATCAACTCTATGCCAAAATAGAGAAATGTCTGTTTGAATGCCAATCTCTTCCTTTTCTAGGATACTTGGTCTCTGGCCAGGGACTACAAATGGACCCAGATAAACTCTCTGCCGTCTTA
This sequence comes from Hyla sarda, assembly GCF_029499605.1. Classification (NCBI taxonomy): domain Eukaryota; kingdom Metazoa; phylum Chordata; class Amphibia; order Anura; family Hylidae; genus Hyla; species Hyla sarda. Next base: position 181,620,309 of record NC_079192.1, on the reverse strand, counting down.
GATTGGCCACGCCCCTCCGGACTCCGTGCCATCCAACGTTTTTTGGGGTTCGCCAATTATTACAGGCAATTTATTCCACATTTTTCTACCATTGTGGCTCCTATTGTGGCTTTAACAAAAAAAAATGCCGATCCCAAGTCTTGGCCTCCTCAAGCGGAAGACGCCTTTAAACGACTCAAGTCTGCCTTTTCTTCGGCTCCCGTGCTCTCCAGACCTGACCCATCTAAACCCTTCCTATTGGAGGTTGATGCCTCCTCAGTGGGAGCTGGAGCTGTCCTTCTACAAAAAAAACTCTTCCGGGCATGCTGTTACTTGTGGTTTTTTTTCCAGGACCTTCTCTCCGGCGGAGAGGAACTACTCCATCGGGGATCGAGAGCTTCTAGCCATTAAATTAGCACTTGAGGAATGGAGGCATCTGCTGGAGGGATCAAGATTTCCAGTTATTATTTACACCGATCACAAGAACCTCTCCTACCTCCAGTCTGCCCAACGGCTGAATCCTCGTCAGGCCAGGTGGTCTCTGTTCTTTGCCCGATTTAATTTTGAAATTCACTTTCGGCCTGCTGATAAAAACATTAGGGCCGATGCTCTCTCTCGTTCCTCAGATGCCTCTGAAATTGAACTCTCTCCTCAACACATCATTCCTCCTGACTGCCTGATTTCCACTTCTCCAGCCTCCATCAGGCAAACTCCTCCAGGAAAAACCTTTGTTTCTCCACGCCAACGCCTTGGGATCCTCAAATGGGGTCACTCCTCCCATCTCGCAGGTCATGCGGGCATCAAGAAATCTGTGCAACTCATCTCTCGCTTCTATTGGTGGCCGACTCTAGAGACTGATGTGGTGGACTTTGTGCGAGCCTGCACTATCTGTGCCCGGGATAAGACTCCTCGCCAGAAGCCCGCTGGTTTTCTTCATCCTCTACCTGTCCCCGAACAACCTTGGTCTCTGATTGGTATGGATTTTATTACTGACTTACCCCCATCCCATGGCAACACTGTTATTTGGGTGGTCGTTGATCGATTCTCCAAAATGGCACATTTCATCCCTCTTCCTGGTCTTCCTTCAGCGCCTCAGTTGGCTAAACAATTTTTTGTACACATTTTTCGTCTTCACGGGTTGCCTACACAGATCGTCTCGGATAGAGGCGTCCAATTTGTGTCTAAATTCTGGAGGGCTCTCTGTAAACAACTCAAGATTAAATTAAATTTTTCTTCTGCATACCATCCTCAATCTAATGGACAAGTAGAGAGAATTAACCAGATCTTGGGTGACTATTTACGACATTTTGTTTCCTCCCGCCAGGATGACTGGGCAGATCTTCTACCTTGGGCCGAATTCTCGTATAATTTCAGAATCTCTGAATCTTCCTCCAAATCTCCGTTTTTCGTGGTGTACGGCCGTCACCCTCTTCCCCCCCTCCCTACCCCCTTGCCCTCTGGTCTGCCCGCTGTGGATGAAATTTCTCGTGATCTTTCCACCATATGGAAAGAGACCCAAAATTCTCTCTTACAGGCTTCTTCTCGCATGAAGAGATTCGCAGATAAGAAAAGAAGAGCTCCTCCCATTTTTTCCCCTGGAGACAAGGTATGGCTCTCCGCTAAATATGTCCGTTTCCGTGTCCCGAGCTATAAGTTGGGACCACGCTATCTTGGTCCTTTTAAAGTTTTGTGTCAAATTAATCCTGTCTCTTACAAACTTCTTCTTCCTCCTTCTCTTCGTATCCCTAATGCCTTTCACGTCTCTCTTCTTAAACCTCTCATCCTCAACCGTTTTTCTCCTAAATCTGTTCCTCCCACTCCTGTTTCCGGCTCCTCGGACATCTTCTCTGTCAAAGAGATTTTGGCCTCTAAAAAGGTCAGGGGAAGAACTTTTTTTTTAGTGGATTGGGAGGGTTGTGGTCCAGAAGAGAGGTCCTGGGAACCTGAGGACAATATCCTGGACAAAAGTCTGATCCTCAGGTTCTCAGGCCCCAAGAAGAGGGGGAGACCCAAGGGGGGGGGTACTGTTACGCCGAGCGCTCCGGGTCCCCGCTCCTCCCCGGAGCGCTCGCTACACTTCCCTCACTGCAGCGCCCCGGTCGGTTCCACGGACCCGGGGCGCTGCGTTACTACCTCCGGCCGGGATGCGATTCGCGATGCGGGTAGCGCCCGCTCGCGATGCGCACCCCGGCTCCCGTACCTTACTCGCTCCCCGTCAGTTCTGTCCCGGCGCGCGCGGCCCCGCTCCCTAGGGCGCGCGCGCGCCGGGTCTTTGCGATTTAAAGGGCCACTGCACCGCTGATTGGTGCAGTGGTTCCAATTAGTGTTTACACCTGTGCACTTCCCTATATCACCTCACTTCCCCTTCACTCCCTCGCCGGATCTTGTTGCCCTAGTGCCAGTGAAAGCGTTCCTTGTGTGTTCCTTGCCTGTGATTCCAGACCTTCTGCCGTTGCCCCTGACTACGATCCTTGCTGCCTGCCCCGACCTTCTGCTACGTCCGACCTTGCTTCTGTCTACTCCCTTGTACCGCGCCTATCTTCAGCAGCCAGAGAGGTTGAGCCGTTGCTAGGGGATACGACCTGGTCACTACCGCCGCAGCAAGACCATCCCGCTTTGCGGCGGGCTCTGGTGAAAACCAGTAGTGACTTAGAACCGATCCTCTAGCACGGTCCACGCCAATCCCTCTCTGGCACAGAGGATCCACTACCTGCCAGCCGGCATCGTGACAGTATACAGTAGCTGATAAGTATTGTAAGGATTAAGATTTTTTTAATAGAAGTAATTTACTGTCAGATATAAAAACGTTTTATATGTGGTACATCTGGGCAAAACAATAATTTTTCTAACATACTTCTATAATAAATTTTCACCTTTTATTAAAGAAAACTGCCTTCAAAAATCCAACCACTAGGGCGCCCCCTTCCTCCTGGGACACTGATGAGTCCCACAGCAGCATGAGCATGTCTAAGGGTCATGGACACAAAATGGCTGATTGACAAGGCTGCAGGAGGAACACAGCTTGCAGCAACACTGCTTTAACACAGAGTTTTACCAAACATGTGGCTCCAGCTGTTTCAAAACTATAACTCCAAGCATGCCTGGACATTCAAAGGATGTCTGGGTATGCTGGGAGTTGCAGTTTTGCAAAACTGTAAACACACATAGCTGAAGGAAACACTGCAGTAAATAAGTGTTATCCAAACACTGTACCTCAAACTATTTCAAAACTACAAATCCCAGCATTACAGGACTGCCTAAGGATGACACACAGGAATGACAGAGGAAGATGTAAGCTATACACTCACCATATTGTCTTTGGTGGTAGAGTACAGGCAATCTCCAATAATCATTGTGTGTGTACAGCATAAATCCAGAGAGGAAAGGGTTACAGAGTGGGGCTGCCATTCTCCTACAAGAGCAGTGAGTCAGAGTGAGGGAGGGGGAGGAGTCATTACAGTGCAGGCAAGAGAAGCACATGCCCCCTCCCTTTGAGACAATTGAAAAGACATTGAGCAGCTGTAATATGCTATATTAGTGAAATATGGGTGACAGAGACAAAAAAGTTATATGTACATGATCAGGATGAGGTACTGAGTAACATATCCCATTTTAGTTTTTTTGTGGGATCCGACAGGTACACTTTAATGCTGCCTGTGGTTTGAGCAGCATAAAACTGCTGACAGACTACCTTCAATGAATGGAAGTTTTTTTTTTCCATTTAGTTTTTATTGATTTTCCTTAATCTGCAAGCTTAACTGTTACAATACTCCAGTGGGACTAAACAATGTTTCAATTAACCTAAAGGTGCAAAAGAAATATTAGTCTAAACAATGTCAAAGATAAAAAAAAAAAAAAAAAAACTGTAGCACTCTTATCTAAGGCTAAGGGGGCATTCACATGTGCATATTTTCTGCTGCAGATTTGGTTCAGCAGATTGTGCTGTCCATTATAGTCAATGGGCAGCAAAATCTGCAGCAGCAAATCTGCAGCATATCTGCAGCAAACATACGCATATGTGAATGTGAAGGCTGGGTTCACATTAGTTTTGTGCTCTGTCCAGAGGAGCTCTGCTGGCTAAGTCTATTAAAACTATAGGACTTCAGCAGAAAAAAAAATATTGCAAGCAGTAATTTTTTTCTCCACTAAACTCCTGCAAAACAACCGTCAACTGCCGGAACCCTGATGGAGCCCATTCAAAGTCAACAAGATCCATCACACCCTGAAGTGTCATTTGTGCTCTGACCCGTTCTGTGCCTGTTCTGTCGGGGAAAAAAGCTGAACAGACATCGAATGGTACAGAGCACAACACTGATGTGAACTTAGGGTGCATTCACACCACGTTTTGTACATACGGGTGCCGGAACCGGCGGGGGGAGGGGTAAACCGGGCGCTCCCATACCCCAGCCGGATCAGCCCGTGACTCCATTTACTTTAATGACCCGACCGGAGTCAAACAGTGTCTGCGGTCAGCTCAGTTTTGACCCGTATGCGGTTTTGGACCGGAACTAAAACCGTAGTAAACTACAGTTTTGGGTCCGGTCAGGAAACCGCATACGGGTCAAAACTGAGCCGACCGGAGTCACCGTTTGACTCCGGTCGGGTCATTAAAGAAAATGGAGTCACGGGCTGATCCGGCCGGGGTACGGGAGCGCCCGGTTTGCCCCTCCCCCCGCCGGATCCGGCACCCGTATGTTCAAAACGTGGTGTGAATGCACCCATAGACTTAGTTCACATCTGTGTTTGAGATCCATCCAGTTCTGGTCCATTCATGTTGTTAAAGGGGTATTCCGGTGGAAAACTTTTTTTTTTTTGATCAACTGATGCCAAAAAGTTAAACATATTTGTAAATTACCTCCGGTATTTATCAGCTGCTGTATACTACAGAGGTAATTCTTTTCTTTTTGTATTTCTTCACTGTCATGACCACAGTGCTCTCTGCTGACCCCTCTGTCCATTTTAGGAACTGTCCAGAGCAGCATATGTCTGCTATGGGGATTTTCTCCTGCTTTGGACAGTTCCTGATATGGACAGAGGTGTCAGCAGAAAGCACTGTGGTCGTGACAGAAAAGAAATCCAAAAAGAAAAGAATTTCCTCTGTAGTATACAGCCGCTAATAAGTACTGGAAGGATTAAGATTTTTTAATAGTAATTTACAAATCTTCATCCACAACGAGAAAAGAAGTGCAGGGCACTCACCATTTGATGCTTTAGTGTTCTTTATTCAGTAGATCTTGTTACATCAGTGCGGTTAGATGCTAAACAGGGGTGTATTTCGGGGCTACGGTCCGTTTCTCGCGATAGTTGCCCTTCAACAGGCCCACCTTGGTGGGGATACGGCAGCAGCTTTTAAATTCTCCCACCCGATCTGGTTGCCATATGACTAAATTGTGGCGTTAATGCACCCTAACAGACGTTTGTATCAGTTTGCATCAGTTTTTTTTAAAACAGTTTTTATCCATTCTTTTCAAACTACTTCCAGACTCCTCCTTTCCTGAGTACAGGAAACTCTAAAAGGTTTATGATCAAGAATTGGAGAGTAGGAGAGGAGAGTAGGGTTTGGTTCTCTTTTGCTGGCAGAATGTCTATCCCAAACTAATTTACAAAAGCTTTATGCGCATATTCTTTGCATCTGTCACCCTGGACTTCAATATAACTTTTTTTAACAGACGTTTAAGTTCCATTTGTCCATTTTTTTTTTTAACAGAGGAAAAAATAGTGCATGCCCCGTTTTTCAGGCCATTAAAAAACTGAACTGATGTAAACTAAGATGAACTGATGATAAAAATTACCCATTAAAATCAATGGGATCAGTTCAGTTACATTTTACTGACTCATAAACAGACCTGACAAACGGAAGTGAAGCAGAGGACATAAATGCAGATGTGATCTTAGCCTTAGTAACAAATGTTGGAATTTTATTCTTCTATTACTGCATTGTTCCGACCCTATTTCTCTCTGGGAGTAAAGACTAGCAGATCAATTAGATATGTAGATAACCAAAGGTTCATCGTTATATGTTACATTTTTAATTGTATCATTAGGGGAAGGGTAAACAGTCATCTGCAAAATAATCTGATTCTGTTTATACTGTACACTGTTAAAGGGGTTATCCAAGAATATATATATATATCAACTGGCTCCAGAAAGTTAAACAGATTTGTAAATTACTTCTATTAAAAAATCTTAATCCTTTCAGTACCTACGAGCTGCTGAAGTTGAGTTGTTCTTTTCTGTCTAAGTGCTCTCTGATGACACCTGTCTCAGGAACTGTCCAGAGTAGAAGCAAATCCCCATAGCAAACCTCTTCTACTCTGTGCAGTTCCCGAGACAAGCAGAGATGTCAGCAGAGAGCACTGTTGCCAGAAAGAAAAGAACAACTCAACTTCAGCAGCTGACAATTATTGGAAGGATTAAGATTTTTTAATAGAAGTCATTTACAAATCTGTTTAACTTTCTGGAGCCAGTTGATATAAAAAAAAAAAAAAATGTTTTTTCCTAGAATACCCATTTAAGTACATTTACATTTCTGCCTTTCACATACCAATACTGCCGATCAGCTGTACATTTCCATACGTTATATTAAAACATTTTCATCATTCATTCTTGCATAGACAGAATATTAATGTACAGCATCTTGTCTTCATTGTTTCAGCTACAAGAGGGCTTTGGTTGGGATCCATTCAAGCAAGTTTTCTTAGATTATCAGACCATGTCCAAGGTCAGTAATGACAAGACTGTTAAGATGAACCTGTGGGCAGAAAAATTCTCTCAAGCAGTCAACAAAAACCTGGTTCCATTCTTCAAGGCCTGGGGATGGCCTATTAATGATGCCACCAGCCAAAAACTTTCTACACTGAGTGAATGGGAAGAGGATCCAATGAAGAAATATGTTACAAAAGTTTAATAAGACAAATATATAGAAACAACACTTTTATGATAATATGCTGAAGATAAATTATATGGTAATAAATGTTAGAGATAAAATAAAAATCATATAATACTAGAAGCCTTCTAGATTATGATCTGAATTTAGAAAATTGATGATACTGTTTGAATAATCAACACTATTCTTATGTATGCACGCTCGGGCTAGCCAGGAATATATGAAAGGGGTACTTATTTTGCTAAACATCTTATCCCTTATCCAAACGATAGGGGATAAGATTTATGATTGTGGGGGGTCTGGCCACTGGGACCCCCACGATCTCTGTGCAGACACCTGGCATTCTGAATATTATGTTCAGAACGGTGGGTTCGGGAGGTCGTGACATCAAGCCACGCCCCTCCCTTCATGTCTATGGGAAAGGGCGTGTCAGCTGCCACGCCCCCTCCTGTAAACATGAATTGAAGGGGCGTTGTGCTACATCACGAACACGGAAGCTCCAAGCTTCCGTGTTCTGAACACCATGGCGCCGGCCTTGAGATCATGGGGGAGGGTTCCCAGCGGCCGGACCCCCCGCGATCAGACATCTTATCCCCTATACTTTGGATAGGGTATAAGATGTCTTGGGGCGGAGTACCCCTTTAATTAGTCTCTATTTGGTTAAAATAGGGGCGTGGTGTGAAGTAACAGGGGGGACTGGTGTGATATAACAAGTGAGCATGGTGTGACATCAGAATGTCCAGTGTCTGCACGGAGATCACGGGGGGTCCCAGCCGCCAAACCCCCACGATCAGGCATCTTTTCCCCTATTCTTTGGATAGGGGATAAGAAGTTTAGCAACGGATTACCCATTTAAGTCAGATATTTACTGCAATAACAATTTTTCGTTTACCTACAATACTTATCTCTGACTCACAATTCAATTAAATCTATTTAAATGTACTTTATGGGTCACCAAAGAAAAAAGCAAATGCAACATCTGTAAATCTTGGAAACAGGATAGACTCTTTAGTAAACTCTTTTTTGGGTATCTTTAAAAGAAAAAAAAGATTGTTCATAGAGAACAACCCTTGTCTGTATCTAGTCATCTGAGTGAATGGACCCGCAAATAGGACACCCCTTTATTTGTCAGAGGAGAGATAGGTGTAAACAGATGGGTGCTCTAAAGAATTTCGTTGCTTTGTTCTTTGCCATACTAGGGTACTGAGGGAAAAAATTAAATGGATCCAGTTGTTTTTGAGAGTTATTCTTTTAGACAATAAAATGCCTTGCACAGTTGATTATATGTTGATTATATGTTTTTAGGTTTCATTTTATCAATGTTGACATGTAAATTGTAAGGAGACTTCCTCAATGAAAGACAGCCAGAAATCAGCCATAAAAGTTCCAAGCAATGAGCAGTGAGCCAGGTTTTCTGTTTGTGAATTATTTTTGTCTTATTTCTCTCAAAAATGTCTTTAAATTTGTACTTTCTACTTCTAAATAAACTTTCAATAGCTTTCATCCACCGTGAGACAATATCTTATTGTTTACTGTATTATAGCAGTTTGATGGGTAAAATTACTGTGATCCCATGTTCCATAAAGTCTATATTAAATATAATAAAATCTGTGAGCGCACGGGGGTCCCCATGAGTAAAGTCGGGGTTTCCTGGTTGTAATAGCTCATTATGTGCTTTTTCCTTGCTCTGTTTACCTATGTGTGATTGTATTATTCTTGTGTGCCCTGAATACCTGTTGTAATATGCCATATATGCCTTGCATAAGTCTTCACTCCCTTGGACTTTTTGGCCATTTTGCTAATGTTACAAATTGTAATTCAATTACTCCAAAGAGCTGGGATACAATATATATCAATCCCCAAATATAAACAACAGTTACCAAGTCATGTACAAAACATATTTCTTTATAGGTACAAAAATATATAAAAACATCAATAAAAAGACACAAAATAGAGATATGGCACTAAGGTTACAGGTACAGAAGATAAGATGATGGTATTACTATGCACACGAAAGTAGAGGACAGGTCGGTGAGTCACAAGAAAGAAAAAACAGAACCAAAGGAAAGGCTGGGCAAAGAATAACACACAATTGTGGTCGTTGCTACATGAGCGAAATGCGTAAAACCCTAACACTAACCTAACAACCAACTGTAACCAATAACCTATCATCCTCAACTAAGCAGTCTGAAGTGTGCCATAACTGCGGCGTGAAGAATATGCCAGGAAAAGAGGGCATACCCTGTGGTAAATGTGATGAAATGAAAAGAAGGGGGGGGGCGGGTGGGAGCGAAGAACCCACGGCGTCATAGAAGGGGGAGAGCCGTGGGTTCTTATAGCCATTCCGCTCCTCCCACAATTACAGGCCAGCTGCGCAGGCCTTTCCATTTGTGGTCGTTGCTACATGAGCGAAATGCGTAAAACCCTAACACTAACCTAACAACCAACTGTAACCAATAACCTATCATCCTCAACTAAGCAGTCTGAAGTGTGCCATAACTGCGGCGTGAAGAATATGCCAGGAAAAGAGGGCAAAACCCGGTTTTAAACAAACATTTGTTTATTGCAGATTACAACACAAGAGACTGGAATGCGCTAGCCATTTCTTTGCGAGGGTTAGGGATATACTGCATGTAGCATCCGGATTTCCAACGTCCTAACTTCTTGATTACGTGAGCTGGGACCCCGTGCTTAGAAGCGGCTGTAGCTGCGCCAATACGGAAGGAGTGACCAGATAATGAGGTCGGGTCTCCTCCCAGCGACCTGACCAGAATGCGTATATGTTTGATGAACTGAGAAGTAGTTAATGGATTGGATCTGAAACGGAGCAAAGGGTCATCAGCAGATGGGTTAACACAGGCATTCAGCAAATCACGGAGGACCGTGACAGGACACCATTTGTGCGCAGTGGGGAAAAATCGGACAGTCACGGATTGACCCGGGGACGAGGTCTTGGTCTGAGTGAGGGACAGTTCGAAACGATCAGAAACATAAGACAGCTGACTGACCTTAAGAAAGGGTGCGTTAACGGACCGAGCAGTACACTCACCCGGTCTGAGAAACCCATAATAGGCAAGGTACATGGCCGCTTTTAATGTGAGGCTATCATGGAAACCCAACGGTGCGGAATCTAACAAGTCGGACAACTGCCTGAACATGTTGCCTGTGATTGGTTGTCTGACTGGGCTGCGAGGGACTTCCTTCTTGAGGATGCCCTTCAGAGCGGACTTCACCAGGCGGGAAGAGAATATAGAATAACTACAGGTATTGGTTAAGGACAGATGGTGTTGGATACCGGCTAGATAACTCCTAATAGTATTGTGTGATAAATGCAGTGTGGTATGGCAAAACCCAATATATGCTAAAAGGAAAGGAACTGAAATCTTGTCGCCCTCGGCATGCTCGGATCTGAATTTGGAGAATGAGTTCCATGCCGTACCATAGATTTTTCGTGTATTTGAAGACAAGGAATCACTGACCAAACGTTTGGCTATCCGAAGATGCTGGTTCAATTCATGACTAGTGAATGGAACGGGGGAACTTGCGCCCCTATGGAATCGGCTTCCGGCATCACCTGAAAGAAATGTGAGAGGTTGTTCCTAGATAAGGCATCTGCAGCAATATTCTGGATACCTCCAATGTGAGCACATGTGAAAGTAAATGTATGATGTAGGGATAGCCAAACTAATCGTCTAGCTAAACTCATGATGATAGGGCATCTAGACCTACCCTTCAGTAGAATATCTACGGTAGCGGCATTATCGGACACGAAAAGAACAGTGGTCCTGTTCCAAGCTGGACCCCACAACTGAGCAGCGGCTACTATCGGGTACAGTTCAAAGGCTGCCGAACTCCTTATGAAGCCTTCAATCTGGGTGATCTCGGGTGGCCAAGGGCCGGCGAACCAATGATTGCCCCAGATAGCAGCGAAACCCGTTGAAGAGGCAGCGTCGGAAAAAACCATGGGCGATTCGTTCCCAATGCTAGGGATAAAAAATGAAATGCCGTTCCAATTGTGCAAAAACGACTCCCACATAGCTAAATCTGCTAAAGCTTGGCAATCTAGATGTATTAGACTACTTTGCTCAGAGGCTGACGGTAATAAGGCCAAGAGGCGAGATATGAAAGTGCGTCCCTGGGGGATGATACGCATAGCGAAATTTAACATCCCCAGGATGGATTGTAACTCAACCTTGGAAATGTAGGGGCGTTCCCTAAGCCTATGTATGGCGGTTCTAATCCTCACGAGTTTAGCTTCAGGAAGTCTGGCTTCCATTTTCTGAGAATCGAGCTCAATGCCTAGAAATGTGATGACCCTGGAGGGACCTTCTGTTTTAGCGGGAGACACTGGGACCCCGAGAGAGTCAAAGACTGCTCGGAGAACCTGTAGATCCCTGGGCGAGGCATTGGGAGACTCGATTAACAGAAAATCGTCGAGATAATGAATGACGTGATTACACTCAAACCGATTTTCCAGTATCCAGTGGAGAGCTGAAGCAAAACGGTTAAATAACCATGGACTGCTGCGTGCACCAAAGGTTAGCTTGGTAGCGAAATAGTACAAGTTCCGCCAGCGAAGACCATGCCATTGCCATTGTTGAGGCATGATTGGGAGGAGCTTGAAGGCATCAGATATGTCCGCCTTAGATAACCAAGCTCCCCGCCCCAGGCTCAATATGATAGCTATGGCCTCGTCGACAGAAGAATACTTAAGGGCAAATTCATCGGCGGGAATAAGTGCATTAAGACTCGGGATTGTAGAAGAATAGGGGGCAGACAAATCATAAATTAATCGCTTTTTATTATTGAATTTGCCCGTCGCTAAGCCTATAGGGCTGACTCTATATATGTCAAAAGGTGATTCAACAAAAGGGCCAATAATAAATCCCTTATCTAGTTCAGTCTGTATAAGGGTAGAAACTGAGTCTGGGTCTGATGTAGCGGAGGCTAGATTATCGCACTCATGGGTCATCTGCGGCAGGGCCACGAAACCGACATGGAAACCCTGCTGGAAGCCAGCGACTAGGTGTCTGGCAAAAGACTGGTCTGGGTGACCCTGTAGAAAACGGCCCAAGAGGTCCGAATCCACCACCGCTAGTCAGGACTTCTCCGATTTTTGGCTGCACGTGGTCTTGGGATGAGCCCTAAAACAGACTGAGCAGATATGCAGTAGGCGGCACTGGCTGTAAGTGCAGGAAGTGTAGTTAAAGTTGTTGCATATTTGTGATTTTCCTAAGAAGACTATGGCTCTGCCTAGCTTATCTGTAAGACCGGATACCTTAGGACCTCTAGGTTGGGCAGATCTAGACGTGCTGGGTGTTTCTGGAGGAGCTTGTGAAGTGACTGAGGCACACCAGTCTGTGGTGTGAAAGGAAGAATGGCAAAAGGCGCACCCTGGGAGTTTAAGCCCTGAGAAGTGGTTGCAGTATAATTCAGTGTCTACAATAGCCCAATTAACGCTGAAGTTATACTGGCTTAGGGCGGCAGCAGCTTTGGCCGAGAAAGACTTGTGGTATTCGTAGAACGAATACCCACCAAATTTGTGGCTTAATTCAGTGATTTTGTAGAGGTACTGATCTAATTCTTCCCTCCTGTCTGGTTTGGCCGAACATATGACGTCCCGGAAGATGCTGAACGCCATAATGAACTCGGACAAGGTGAGCTTCTTATTTAATCTGGCATCTTTGGATTTAAGGACTACGGAGACATCTCCGCAGGCTATGGTCTTATTTTCGTTTAGATCATGAGTCGCTATAAGCAAAGATGCCAGATTAACATCCTTGCCTTCCAAGATCTCTTTCCTAATATGGGCAGGAATAAAATGGGCTGGCGAAATGTTGGGGACAGCAGATGGCGTACCTGAAATACTGGCATGAGAAGATGGCACAGTAGGAGTTGGAACCGGGGTAGAAGTGCCTGCAGTATTTCTGGACTCCATGGCATTCATTCTACTTCGCATGTCACTGACATCAGAGGTTAGATTATTAATAGCGGCATGTAACTGAGTAAGAGAAGTTTGAATGGTGGACATGGAAACTTCTTCACTGCTGTGTCCGGTGGAGTCTGCAGTGAGGATCCTATATAATTCCGCTTTACGGGCAGAAGCCGGGAAGGGGATGCCCCTTCTAACTAGCTCAGCCGTCAATTTTGGAATAGTCCATGTTCTCAGGGAAGGGACACTAGCTTGATCGGAACCTCTGGCTGCATTCTCCAAAACCGAAGCAGAATCCTCAATGTCTGACGCGTGCGACATCCTGGAAAATAATCCAAACCGATGCTAAGTAACCTGTTTGCAACAAGCTACGACTAAGGAGTTAACTACCAAGATACCACACTTTATCTAAACAAAGATGATCGTGAAACACCAGGACAGAGAGAGAGTAAGCGAAAACGTGTCGGATGGGAATCGTATACGTGACCGGACCTAGACAAGTATGTGCCCGGTGGCAAGTGCGAAACGTTATATGAGTACCTTAACAACCTAGAACACCATGAAGAGCATCTTGAGGAAGGAGACTACACAGAAAAGAAATGCTGCGACAACACAAGCAATCACAACCTAAAAACGTGTTAGGTTCATGAGGTGATTACTTGAACAACGACGTACGACACTTAACCAGAACAGAGGGAGAGCAACCAAAGGAGTGTCAGACGGGAAACGTATGCGTAACGGGCCTAGACGAGTATGTGCCCGGTGATGAGTGCGAAACGTTTACACGAGTACCATATCAACCTATAACAACATAAAGTACATTATTTTTTTATTTTTTTATTTTTTTTTATTTATAACATGACTATACGAAAAAAAGGAGTGCAACGACAATGCAAGCAATCACGAGAGTGTGACGGGTTTATAGGTGATTACTCGGGCAATGACGAAACAACTTATTAAACCAAGACAGGGAAGGTACCCGACGACGTATTGGACGAGAATTGTATGCGTGACTGAGTCTAGATAAGTGAGAACCCAGAGGTAAGCGCGAAAGTTAATACAAACACCATGAAAACCCTGAACATCGTGAAAATCAAATTTTCGAGAACGTGACTATAACGTAAAAGAGGTGCACCGACAACACAAGTAAACACAACCTGAAGACGTGTCAGGTTCATGAGGTGCTTACTTGGATAATAAAATAATTCTTACCCGAAGAAGCGACTCTTAACTGGACCTTATGTCCCAGTGAACTACTTTTCGGATTTTGAGAAAGGATACAGGCAGCGTGAAGGCCGGAGACTTATGAACAGTGTAATTGCAGTATTCCGGCGGGAACTGATTGTTGTGAAGAAACTTAATTATAGCATAGCACATATATCACCAAAGAAACTTCTAACACGGGCTGACTACGTACCTTGGCAGATAATACAAATTGCCTGATGAAACAATTGCGTGCCTGGCGGGAGACTAACACCAACTAGGAAATATATCTGGAACTACCAACTGAACCGCGGCACCACCTAAACAACAGATAAGATCAAAAGACAGGGACAGGGAACCCCAAGGACCATAAACTGGCAAGACTAGAAGCTACATACACATGGCTACCAATGAACTCTAGACAGGTAACATCAGGACGTACAAAAGTCTAACCTACCGAATTAACTGGTTTGGTCTGCGGTGTAAAGACGAGTTGATGAACCTAACAAACAGAGACTCATGAAAATCAGTTTAAACTTAACAAGCATCAGAAGGCGTAAATACTAATCACCTGAGCATGAGAGACAACACACATGAGATTGAATGCGTGAACGTACGGAATGCGAATAGAATATAATGGAGGGCTGAGATAAGAGAAAGATGACAGCAAGTGCATATAACCTGCGGTATGAACAGCGTACTAGTACATACGGAGGGGGTATTAGTAAGCCGGGAGGAAAACTAGGAAGTTGACTGCCCGGCCACCTTAAGGAGTCCACCGCAGCCCTATGGGGGACCTGTTAGGTAGCGTTGGTAACGTAACCGCCATGAATACCCTGGCCGCCCTAGAGCCTAACCCCCCTGCGTAGTGCTGTGGTGAACACATAATAATTATAACACTATCTTTGTTTATTATATATGACTCCCCTGCTAATAGCTGCGGGGAACCTAAGATGCTTATAGCACTAAGGTGGGTTAAATATATATAAACCCCTCTCTATACATTTTTTTTTTTTTTTTTTTTGTGTGTGAGGTAAAAGGGGAGGGGGGGTGAGAGAGTAGGGCGGCCGAGAGGTATGGGGAGAATGCGGATGGACTGTAAGGCAGGTGGGCTGGCAGAGTAGGCCAGTACACCGGGACCGTACCCCGGACGATTAGGAATAAGACGAACATCATGCGAGGATAGCTGGGGGGAAGCCGGGCCGTTCACCGGTCATCCATGCGACCAGGAAGCCTCACGGCACAACCCCCAGCGTCCCAGCTACTCACGTTTAGATGATCGCAAACGGCGAGGACCCGAACGAGGAAGACGTCTGCCCACTTCCGGTCAGCTGATGCGTGTCAGCTGACGTAGCGAAGAACCCACGGCGTCATAGAAGGGGGAGAGCCGTGGGTTCTTATAGCCATCCCGCTCCTCCCACAATTACAGGCCAGCTGCGCAGGCCTTTCCATTGATGAACAGTGACCAAATGATACCTACATAAAGAGACATGTGTGCTGTCTACAACCATGCACCTACAAACCCCACCGCATGTTTTGCAGAGGCTTCGTCAAGGGGCGAAGCTGTAGCCAATGTGATGAGCAGGGTCAGAAGATGACAGTCTCACCAGGTGTAAAAGACTCAGACACATGGGAAGCCAAGAAAAGGAATGGCAATTTGCAAAAGAAGGTGACAAGAAAGCTCATAGTTAGCTAAAGATAAGAAGTTAAAGCAAGACGAGTCTGAGAAGCCAATTAAGTGTGAAGGCTGTGTGGATGCTTCTTTTTCCCCTTTTGTGAGAGAGTACTATTTCAGCAACATTGAAGTTTGTGCCTTACGACTAGAAAGATCCAAACTTGCTTGCTGCATTTGTTATGTTCTGCACCAAGAAAAGCACAACCTGTGTCAGGTTCTTATCCATTGCGACAACTCCTGAAACCTTCTACTGATGTAGAAGGTTTTACAGTTCTACCTCTACCCCATAGCTTTGGTGTGGTTTTCTAATTTAAACATAGGGTAGTTCAGGGTATAGTGTTTTTCCTGGTGTTTTCTTTAGGCTAAGTTTCCACTCAGTTTTTTGTGTGCATTTCCCCCCCCCCCCCCCCAAAAAAAAATGCCAAAATGGCCCCCATGGAGTTTCTTCATTGAAAAAAACGTTGCGGACAGATGTTAGCTGTAAATCAATGAGAAATCGCTAAATTATTTTCCACTTAGCGTTTTTCAGTTTGGCGTATATTTTTTATCCTTTTGTCATTTTTTCACTCTTTTTTAGCTCCTTGGAAATTTTGCAAAGTTGCAGCATGTTGAGCCTATGGCGTTTTTTCCCCTGAAATCGTGGCATTTTTCTCCCATATAAGTCTGTGGGAGTAAAAAAAAAACACCAAGAAAAACGACATGTAGGTTTTAACTTTGGCGTTTTTGCAGGCAGCTTTTATTTTTTGGACTTTAGCGATCCAAAAAAATGATGGAGATACCTTTTTAACCCCTTAAGGACAATGGACGTACTCCTACGCCCCCGTTTCCGAGTCCTTAAGGACCGAGGACGTAGGAGTACGTCCTGTCCTTTA
The DNA here is from genome assembly GCF_029499605.1 of Hyla sarda. NCBI lineage: Eukaryota > Metazoa > Chordata > Amphibia > Anura > Hylidae > Hyla > Hyla sarda. The sequence goes on along the minus strand of NC_079192.1, from coordinate 181,603,762 downwards.
CCGGCCCCCTGCCGCTAGCCGGAGGGGAGCCGGTGCCCGATGCCTGCTGAAATCGTTCAGCAGGCATCGCGGCATATCGCCCAGGGGGGTCATTATGCCCCCCCATGTCGGCGATGGCCGCAGATCGCTGGACAATTCAGTCCAGCGATCTGCGGCGATTACGGGTCAATCGAGTCTCCAGTGACCCGGTGACCCGGAATTACTGGCTGATCGGGGCCGTCAGAGACGGCCCCGAACAGCCAGAGCCTGCAGGGGTGAGGTGGCACTGGTGCCACCTCACGATCGCCCTGATTCGTCGGCTGGATTACCGGCCGACGAATCAGGGCGCCTGCTGCGGGTGTCACTCCCGCACCCGCTCCGCCCCTCTTCCGGAGGACGTGAGCGGGTGCGGGACGTGCACCCCTGGTGCTGGGGACCCCGATCCCCGGCGTTAATGTTGGGATCGGGGCCCCAGGAGCGACGACGGCGGCGGCAGCGGGACTGACCTGTGCGGCGATCAAGCAGCAGCAGGAGGTGAGTGACAGCCTCCTGCTGTTGCTTAGCAACAGCTCCCAGCATGCAAAAAGGGCATGCTGGGAGCTGTAGTTATGCAACAGGAGGAGGCAGACCACCACAACTCCCAGCATGCACTTATGGGCATGCTGGGACTTATGGTTTTGCAACAGCTGGAGGCACATTCTTTCTATGGAAAAATGTACCTTCAGCTGTTGTGTAACTACAACTCCCAGCTTGCACAAACAGCTTAAGTGCATGCTGGGAGTTGTAGTGGTGCATCTGGTGGTTGCATAACTACAACTCCCAGCATGCCCGTTGGCTGTCGGTGACTGCTGAGAGTTGTAGTTTTGCAACAGCTGAAGGCACACTGAGTTAAGTAGCAAACCAGTGTGTCTCCAGCTGTTGCATAACTACAATCGCCAGCATCCCCAGCCAAAGTAGTATGCCTCCCGCTGTTGCATAACTACAACACCCAGCATGCCCTTCCACTGTCCGTACATGCTGGGGGTTGTAGCTTTTGCAACAGCTGAAGGCACACTGGTTGCAAAAGACTGAGTTTGTTGCCAAACTCAGTGTTTCACAACCTGTGTGTCTCCAGCTGTTGCAAAACTACAACTCCCAGCATGCACTGATAGACCGTACATGCTGGGAGTTGTAGTTTTGCAACAGCTGGATGTTCCCCCCCCCCCCCAATGTGAATGTACAGGGTACACTCACATGGGCGGAGGATTACAGTAAGTATCCGGCTGCAAGTTTGAGCTGCAGCAAATTTTCTGCTGCAGCTCAAGCTGCCAGCGAGAAACTACTGTGAACCCCCCGCCCGTGCGACTGTACCCTAAAAACACTACACTACCACACAATAAAATAAAAAGTAAAAAAACACTACATATACACATACCCCTACAATAAAAATGAAAAACGTCTGGTACGCCACCGTTTCCAAAACGGAGCCTCCAGCTGTTGCAAAACTACAACTCCCAACATGCACTGATAGACCGTACATGCTGGGAGTTGTAGTTTTGCAACAGCTGGATGTTCCCCCCCCCCCCCCCCCCCCAATGTGAATGTACAGGGTACACTCACATGGGCGGAGGATTACAGTAAGTATCCGGCTGCAAGTTTGAGCTGAGGCAAATTTTCTGCCGCTGCTCAAACTGCCAGCGAGTAACTACTGTGAACCCCCCGCCCGTGCGACTGTACCCTAAAAACACTACACTACCACAAAAAATAAAATAAAAAGTAAAAAGCACTACATATACACATACCCCTACACAGCCCCCCTCCCCTCCCCAATAAAAATGAAAAACGTCTGGTACGCCACTGTTTCCAAAACGGAGCCTCCAGCTGTTGCAAAACAACTACTCCCAGTATTACCAGATAGCCACTGACTGTCCAGGCATGCTGGGACTTTTACAACAGCTGGAGGCACCCTATTTGGGAATCACTGGCGTAGAATACCCCTATGTCCACCCCTATGCAATCCCTAATTTAGGCCTCAAATGCGCATGGCGCTCTCACTTTGGAGCCCTGTCGTATTTCAAGGCAACAGTTTAGGGTCACATATGGGGTATCGCCGTACTCGGGAGAAATTGTGTTACAAATTATGGGGGGTATTTTTGGGAAACCAACATTTTAGGTAAAAAATTTTTTTTTTTTTTTTACATATGCAAAAGTTGTGAATCACCTGTGGGGTATTAAGGTTCACATTACCCCTTGTTACGTTCCCCGAGGGGTCTAGTTTCCAAAATGGTATGCCATGTGTTTTTTTTGCTGTCCTGGCACCATAGGGGCTTCCTAAATGCGGCATGCCCCCAGAGCAAAATTTGCTTTCAAAAAGCCAAATGTGACTCCTTCTCTTCTGAGACCTGTAGTGCGCCAGCAGAGCACTTCTCACCCCCATATGGGGTGTTTTCTGAAGCGGGAGAAATTGGGCTTCAAATTTTGGGGGGTATTTTCTGCTATTACCCTTTTTAAAAATGTAAAAATTTTGGGAAACCAAGCATTTTAGGTAAGAATTTTTTTTTTTTTTAACAGATGCAAAAGTCGTGAAACACCTGTAGGGTATTAAGGTTCACTTTACCCCTTTTTACATTCCCCGAGGGGTCTGGTTTCCAAAATGGTATGCCATGTGGGTTTTTTTTGCGGTTCTGGCACCATAGGGGCTTCCTAAATGCGGCATGCCCCCAGAGCAAAATTTGCTTTCAAAAAGCCAAATGTGACTCCTTCTCTTCTGAGACCTGTAGTGCGCCAGCAGAGCACTTTTCACCCCCATATGGGGTGTTTTCTGAATCGGGAGAAATTGGGCTTCAAATTTTGGGGGGTATTTTCTGCTATTATCCTTTTTAAAAATGTAACATTTTTGGGAAACCAAGCATTTTAGGTAAAACATTTTTTTTTATTTTTTACATATGCAAAAGTCGTGAATCACCTGTGGGGTATTAAGGTTCACTTTACCCCTTGTTATGTTCCCCGAGGGGTCTAGTTTCCAAAATGGTATGCCATGTGGTTTTTTTTTGCTGTCCTGGCACCATAGGGGCTTCCTAAAGGTGACATGCCCCCCAAAAACCATTTGTCGCTCCTTCCCTTCTGAGCCCTCTACTGCGCCCGCTGAACAATTAACATAGACATATGAGGTATGTGCTTACTCGAGAGAAATTGGGCTACAAATACAAGTAAAAATTTTCTCCTTTTTACCCCTTGCAAAAATTCAAAAATTGGGTTTACAAGAACATGCGAGTGTAAAAAATGAAGATTGTGAATTTTCTCCTTCACTTTTCTGCTATTCCTGTGAAACACCTAAAGGGTTAATACACTTATTGAATGTCATTTTGAATACTTTGGGGGGTGTAGTTTTTATAATGGGGTCATTTATGGGGTATTTCTAATATGAAGACCCTTCAAATCCACTTCAAACCTGAACTGGTCCATGAAAAATAGGGAGTTTGAAAATTTTGTGAAAAATTTCCAAATTGCTGCTGAACTTTGAAGCCCTCTGGTGTCTTCCAAAAGTAAAAACTCATAAATTTTATGATGCAAACATAAAGTAGACATATTGTATATGTGAACCCAAAAATGTTTTATTTTGAATATCCATTTTCCTTACAATCAGAGAGCTTCAAAGTTAGAAAAATGCAAAATTTTCATTTTTTTCATCAAATTTTGGGATTTTTCACCAAGAAAGGATGCAAGTTACCATAAAATTTTACCACTAAGTTAAAGTAGAATATGTCACGAAAAAACAATCTCGGAATCAGAATGATAACTAAAAGCATTCCAGAGTTATTAATGTTTAAAGTGACAGTGGTCAGAATTGCAAAAAACGCTCTGATCCTTAAGGTGTAAAATGGCCTGGTCCTTAAGGGGTTAAATAAAATTTTGTAGGGTACCATTAAAAAAAAAAATATTAATAAAGATACAGTAGTGATGGAAAAAATTGTATTTAACGAAATTTAAATGACATTTTAATACATTTTTAAACAGGGATCAATTTCTGTATGTGGGCAGGATACTAAAAATGTAGCAGGGCACTAATAATGTTTTCTTTATTTTTATCTTTTTTTTTTAGGAAGTACTACTACTCCCAGCATGGAACAAACTGTTCCACGATGGGAGTAGTAGTACCTGTACTAATTTACAGATCGCCCCAGGTCCGTTGCGATCCTCCTGTATAATGTATAGATGCAGCCGCTCTTTTATGGTCCCCTGCACTGCCGTATATACACCTATTCATATGTCGCACAGAGAGCTACTCCCATGCTGGGAATAGTAGTACTTCCTAAAAAATATTAAAAAAAAAAAAAAAAACACACACACACCACACTACATTTTTATTATTGTCGGCTACATTTTTAGTGCCCAGCCCACCCACATAAATTGATCCCTGTCTAAAAACTAATTAACATTTTGTTATAAAAAAATATAAATTTTGTTAAATAAATTATCATTATTTTAGAAAAACGTCAAAGGGACCAAAAATGCAATTTCCACTCAAAGGCAAAAAATCACTAGAAAAAATGACCTAACACAAAAGAAAAAAGGGCCAAACACAGTAAAATGCTGTGGCGTTTTTTCTGGCATTTTTTTCTTGCATTTTTTGGGGCAACAAAAAAAAACAAGTGGAAAATTTGCCTTATAGTTCAAGAACAGTGGAACTGTGTAATCAGAGTATCAAATGCATGTGAAAAATTCACCAGTGAAAACACTGAAAAAAGAAATGTGTGTGCAGTACCTAAGGCTTTTTTTTACACACAGTGAGACAAATGTACATTTGCAAATGTGCTAGAATTCTTGTACAATTTGCACTAAAAAGCTGGCTAACATGACTTACACCACATTTTTTGGACACTTCTGGTGTGGTTTATTAAAAAATAAGCATTGTTTTGATGAAAAGGGCAAGTGACTTAAATGTGACTTTGTGCACCATTAAAAATATTATGATAATGCTTACGAAGATTATGATGAGTTAACGGGATAGTGCATCTTCCTATTTTAAGACCAGTATATGGAGGGTTAATTAATTCAAGTTTACCAATAGATTTCCCCGCAGGGTCATCCAATAATTCCCATTTTTCCCATACACTTAAAATATTCCCAAAAGCTTTATTGAAAACTTAGCACCTAAAATGAAAACATCAGTGCAATAGCCTATTGCTATTGTGAAATGAATATATATATATATATATAACTAAGTGGGATAATTCCCATCTGTTGTAGATATAGTTGTATGAATTCCGAGTGTGTCTGCAGTACACACTCAGTTTCTTCTATAGGCTGTTTTGCACTGTATTAAAATCTTGTTACTCAGCCCCCTGAGTGGGATAGTGCATGACACGATGTAGATATATCCACAGGATTTGCCATTAATCATCATATTGAGTAAAATCCTTCTCTTTCTTTGCTTAGGAGTCCATTGGGAGGTCTTACTCAATAATTAACATCCTTTTCTGATGGGGTATGCATACAATATAGACATTTATCACTGATTAGGACTGGCTACTGTAAATTAAATAGAATTCAGGTTTTCACTGTGGCCACTGTGCCTTATATAAAGTTGTGACTTCCTGTCCTGCACAGATCATTTTCCAGAAGTCTCCTCCTTATTATCACAGTATTACAGTGAAAGGTGACACCGGTAGACAGATAACACAAGATCTATCACCATTCACAATAGCTGAAACTCGGTCAGCCTCCCTCTCCCTGAGAATGACCTCTGCACTGGTCACACAACATGACTACCAGGCCCGCACTGACAGTCTTCAGGAGGAGCAGATTCCTGGTAGGCAGCTTAGTATTATTAGTAAGAGGGCCACTCAACTGCATAGGAAATTACAGTTTTTGGCCCCTGAGGCTACCAGCCACACAGTTTTTGGCCCCTGAGGCTACCAGCCACACAGGTGGTGATGTGTCTATGTACTGTATAGTACACAGCAGCAATGCTTATCATCATTAATAAATCTTTTGATGAACCTTGCTGTTGCTTTGAGGTCAGGCTGCAGGGGACACTAGATTTACTCAGCTCCTGCTTAGTTCACTAGTAGAAATCACTAGTTCACTAGTTGTTGTCAGGCAGAGGGGGAATCACGTCACAGCTGATCATGTGCATTACATTTTTATGTGTCTATGGCCTATATATCCAGAGATAAAAGCATTTATCTGCTGCTCGGTTACTTTTTCATTGTGCAGGCTGGAGGGGGCGTGTCTGTCTGTCTCCCTCACAGTGATGACTCATCTGCTCTGATTCTCTGGAGGGAGCCTGGGCAGTAGTGTTGCTAGCGAATATTCGCAATTCGAATTTTAATCGCGAATATCGCATATTCGCAAATTCACGAATATTGCGAATATAGCGCTATATATTCGTAATTACGAATATTCGTTTTTTCCCCCCGCGTATGCAAAAATGTATGCGCATATGCGCATATTTGCGAATATTGAGCCCTCCCTTCTTTAATGGTATAGGGAACTATGACTTGTGCATTAACTCTGTGATTTGTTGCCTATTTAAACTAATAGGCCCATTGTGGACTATGGGGATCTCACGGCATGTAAAACAGTAAGATAAGCAGGACTGTCTTGGCAGCACAGTGGAATGGGAGACCACCACTGGCTCGAGTCCTGGGGTGGGACAGAGTGTTACAGCGTTGTGGTTTAACTTTACTGGAAAAGCTGTTGGGTTGCCCATAGCAACCAATCAGATCGCAGAGGCCTTTGAAGGAAGCAATCTGATTGGTTGCTATGGGAAACTCCTCTGGACAGCTTTTGATAAATCTCCCTCTATGGGGGAGATTAATCAAAACCAGTGTAGAGGAAGAGTTGTGCAGTTGCCCATAGCAACCAATCAGATTGCTTCCTTCATTTTTGAAAAGGCCTCTGAAAAATGAAGGAAGCGATCTGATTGGTTGCTATGGGCAACTCAGAAACTTTTCCAGGAAAAGCTGCTGAGTTGCCTATAGCAACCAATCAGATTGCTTCTTTCATTTTGCAGAGGCCTTGTGAAAAACGAAAGAAGCGATCTGATTGGTTGCTATGGGCAACTCAGCAGCTTTTCCAGGAAAGTAAAGTTAAACCACAACACTGTAACACTCTGTCCCATCCCAGGACTCTAACCAGTGGCAGTCTCCCATCCAATGTGCTGCCAAGACAGTCCTTGCTTATCTTACTGTTTTACATGCTGTGAGATCCCCATAGACCACAATGAACCTATTGGTTTCAATGGGCAAAAAATTCCAGTGTTAATGCACAAGTCATAGTTCCCTATACCATTAAAGAAGGGAGGGCGCAATATTCGTGAATATGCACATATATTTTCGCATATGCGCAAAAAAGAAAAAAAGCGAATATAACGAATATGCGAATATATGACGAATATTCGTCCATATATTCGTGAAATATCGCGAATTCAAATATGGCCTATGCCGCTCATCACTACCGGGCAGTCAGCCAATCACCCCACTCTACTCTGTAACCCTTTCCTCTCTGGTTTCATGCTGTACATGTTACGCAGAGGAAGATGCTTGGAGCTTGCCTGCAGTAATCAGAAGACATTACGGTGAGTTCATAACAAGATAAAATGTATAAATATTATAAATAAATACATTTAGGCTAGGATTCCACTGAGATTTTTGCCCTGCGATTTTTGTGGCATAAAAACGCCAGAAAAACTGCCACAGTTTTTCCCTGCGTTTTGGAGTTTTTTCTTGCATTTTTACCTTTGTGTGGAATTTGCCTTTTTTTGCCCCTTTGGCGTTTTTTTTTTTTACAAAATAGTTGGGTACCAAAAAATCAAAAAAATTAAAAAAAGATGCAGTAGGGATGTAAAAATGTATTTAACTAAATGTTTATTTTTTATAACAAAATTTTAATAATTTTTTTATAAAGTGTGTGTGTTTAACTTTTTTTTCTCTCTTTTTTTTCCACATTTTCTATGTAGTACTACTACTCCCAGCATGGAACACACTGTTCCTGTACCTGTACTATAGACATATCGCCCCGGGTGTCAGTCTGACACCCGATGCGATCATCCATAATATAGCAGAGATGGAGCGGCTGTATACAGCGCTCGCACGTCTGCTCTGTATTCTGAGTGATGTTCTATTCACATCACTGGCCATTCATATTTTCCGCCCAGAGCTGTGATTGGCTGGATGGTTGCAGCCAATCACAGCTCTGAGGAAAATATGAATGAATGAGTGGCCGGCACGGAGTATAGTGCAGAGCAGGGATGTGAGCGCTGTATACAGCCGCTCCATCTCTGCTATAGACAGGACGATCACAGCGGGTGTCAGTAGTGATACCCGCTGTGATCTGTTCTTACCTGCAGGTACTCCTACTCCTAACAGGGAGCACACTCTGCTCCATGCTGGGAGCTGTAGTACCTGCATTAATAGACAGATCGCAGCGAGTGTAATTTCTGGTACCCGCTGCGATCTGTCTATTAATGCAGGTACTACAGCTCCCAGCATGTTGGGAGTAGTAGTACTTGTAGTTAAAGAGGTACTCCGGTGAAAAACTTTTTTTTTTAAATCAACTGATGCCAGAAAGTTAAACAGATTTGTAAATTACTTCTATTAAAAAATCTTAATCCTTCCTGTACTTCTTAGCTGCTGAATACTACAGTGGAAATTCTTTTCTTTTTGAAACACAGAACTGTCTCCTGATATCAAAGAGCACAGTGCTCTCTGCTGACATCTCTGTCCATTTTATGAACTGTCCAGAACAGCATATGTTTGCTATGGGGATTTCCTTTTACCCTGGACAGTTCCTAAATTGGACAGAGATGTCACAGAGAGCACTGTGGTCATGATGTCAGCATCAAACAACAACCTTGGGGATATATGTCCCCTCAGGGAAACCCTGAATAGAGACCCTCTATGGTCTAAAACTTAACTTTTAATCAATTTCAAAATAATAATTTTTGTGCTCAAATTTACCACTAGGTGGCAGTGTATGCTTTAAAATTACAGTCCCTATTTGTAGTAATTTTTATCGCATTCTATGCGGGGATGTATCCGATCACGGGGCTCTGTTTGCAGCACTCTGCTCTGACACCATCTACAGACATAGTGTCACAGCGCTCCGTGATCCATCCACATTATGAGTACGGGGACTGAGCTAAAAACTTCCTCCTCTGTCTCAACGTTTCGCTAGTTGGGTCTAGCTTTTTCAAGAGTATGAGGTACCTCATACAGGGAAGAGCGGCCGGACACATCTATACATTATACAGGAGGATCGCAACGGGCGATCTGTCAATTAGTACAGGTACTACTACTCCCATCATGGAACAGTGTGTTCCATGCTGGGAGTAGTAGTACTACCTAAAAAAAGTTTTAAAAAAAAGTGAAACACACTCACACTACATTTTTATTATTGTCGGCTACATTTTTAGTGCTTTACCCGCCCACATAAATTGATCCCTGTTTAAAAATTAATAAACATTTTGTGATAAAAAGATAAATCTCATTAGATACAATTTTTTCCATCACTACTGTATCTTTTTTATTTTTTATTTTTTTTGTTACCCTACGAAATTTTAATAAAAAAAAGGTATCTCCATCACTTTTTGGGATCGCTAAAGTCCAAAAAAGAATAAAAAACGCCTGAAAAAACGTCAAACTACCTCTCTGACCGCTCCGTCACTGTCACATTTTCCGGCTCTATTTCCTCTTCTCTTCCCCTTGCTGTCGGGGTTCCCCAGGGATCAGTCTTGGGTCCTCTCCTCTTTCTCTCTACACATCCAGCATTGGAAAAACTATCAATAGATTTGTATCATTACCATAGAACACAGAATCCAGCACTGTCACTATATGTTCTGCACTGTTTTACCTATTGATATGCTTGGCGGTGTAAACGTGGAGTGTGAACAGGTGCTGCTTGCATGAAACAACAAACAGACAATAGCTTGAAGAATAGGAACAGAGCACTCACCCGGTGAGCTGGCTTCAGCATTTACTCTCAGAATCCATCTGGATTCTTTTAAGAGTAACGTTTGGTGCCTATCTTTACCTTGGGCTGAAATTTCCACTCTTTCAAGTGCTCAAAATTTTAACGCATCAGTGTTATTATGACATATGGACATGTGATTTATAAATCTGGCTGAATCTTTGCCAGTACAGAGAGATCTTAAATGTTCCCTTATTCTGTGGAATAGGGGGCGCTTAGTTTTCCCTACATAAAAGAAACCGCACACACAGATCATGCAGTACACTACATAATTCGATTTGCATTTGATCGGTTGCTTAACATGCACTGTATAGCTCCCTAATTTAATGATTCTGGTTTTTCTATTCATACTACAGAATTAATTTTTTCACAAGTGGTTACCCCTCTACTTTTAGTCCACCCATCACACCAGGCAGCCCAATAGATTTGTTTTACAGCACTGACTTCAAAGAGATGAGAGCATTACAATATCCCAAAGCAGGGAATAACATATCTAAACAAGAACAGCTAGGCCTCGATTGGCTAGCTAACAGCAGTGTCATCACCATCTCTAGGGCTGACAAAGGTGGTGCCGTAGTGGTGTGCTGGATTCAATAGGAAATTAAAGCTGTGGAGTGAACATGATAACATCTCAGGGGTCTGACGAAGCACCTAACAGTGTGATACGGTCAGTGGCCCGACACCTGATCTCCCCCGCTACCATCTACAGCCTCCCTGTTCTTTCACCGACCTGACAGGATTCGAGACATACTGCTGCAGCCAGCTCACCGGGTGAGTGTTCTGTTCCTATTCATTTCAAATTCATTTCGATGATCCGCTGCTCAAAACTTCTTCCTTTGATATCACTCTTGCACTTCTACGAAATACCTATGACTGTCTATCTGCTGTCTCAAATATCATGTCCTCCCTCTATCTGAAACTGAATCTTTTTAAAACTGCACTTCTTGTATTTTCTCCATTGACTAATCTACTTAAACCTGACATTTCCATGACAGTTTTGGCATTGGCGTGCTGCTCTTTCCATTATTCTAGATAGATAGATAGATAGATAAATAGACAGATAGAGAGATGATAGATATGAGATAGCTAGATAGATAGCTATAGATCAATGTAGGCAGCACACCAAAATCAGTGCAAAATTCAAGTGTTTATTCCAAGGATAGGTGACAACGTTTCGGCGATCTCACACCACCATTTTCAAGTGACGTTTTGGCGATCTCACACCGCCATTTTCAAGTGTGTGAGATCGCCGAAACGTTGTCACCTATCCTTGGAATAAACACTTTTGCACTGATTTTGGTGTGCTGCCTACATTGATCTATACCTACTACGGACCAGAGCACCGAGGTTCTAGGGCGTGCACCCAACCACATTGTTTTCAGGAGGTGCTGCTTTCATTTGGATTAGATAGATAGCTAGATAGATAGATAGCAGATAGATAGATAGATGGATAGCAGATAGATAGATAGATGACAGGTATGAGATAGCTAGATAGATATGAGATAGATTGATAGATATATAGATATATGACAGATAGATAATAGATAGACAGAGAGAGACAGACAGATAGATGATATGTGATGGCCCAGTAGGGGAGATGTTACCCCATACCCTTGCTTCCCTGTCCGGCAGCCTCCCTTCAGTGTCCCCTGGGCCCCTTGTACTTGTTTCTCCCCTGTATATATAGGTTTTGCTATGTATTATAATATATAATGTGTTGTTGCTTTAAGAAATGTACCATGTGATTGTTACCCAGGAGGTACCAGTGACCAGGTGATCCCAGGGGTGACCTATGGGCTCCCTGCTATACTCCCCCATAGCTAGCTCACTCTCTTTTGAGCTCTGCTCTTGTTGCTGAGGTCCAGTGCAGTGAAGTTGAGTCCTAGTGTGAGTGTCCAGAGTCATTGAAGGCCTCAAGTCAAGTCAACAGCCACAGTCAATTGCAAGTAAGCTACAGTCATAACTTTGTCAGTCATCAGTCAAGTCAAGTCAGTCTCTGTCAGCAACTGTCAAGTCAACGTGGCCTGCATTAAATTGTCCAGTCCTACTACAAGTCCCAGCAAGCCCTTAAGGTCTCTGAGTCACTGGTCACCTCCGTGGGCCCTGGCTGAACTGTATAAACGTTACCATCTGTCTACCCTCAGTAAAGCTACCATTATCCGTAACTTGGCATTGGAGTCTTTTGCCACTGTGCCTAGCCCAGGATCTAGCAGTATACCTTCAGGTGGTATTGAGGATAAACCACGCCATGGCGTCACAAATACAAGGGGTTAATGCCATCTGCCCCTAGGGTAACAGCATCTGCCCTCATCACACCCTGTTACCACAGATAGATATATGGTGGCCCAGTACAGGAGTTGCACCCCTGTACCCTTTCTTTCCTGTCAGGCGGACTGTCCCTCTTTTATGTATACAAGTCCAACAAAGAGAAAGAAAAAGAGTCGCACTCACCGCAAATGTAGATCTTCAGGCTTTAATCAGATAGCGCTGAGACAAAGAGGTATAAATCCGACATCGGGAGGAGCGGGGAGGGTGCAGGGGAACAATAGAACAAGACTTGTTCTGTTGTTCCCCTGCACCCTCCCCGCTCCTCCCCATGTCGGATTTATACCTGTTTGTCTCAGCGCTATCTGGTTAAAGTCTGAATATCTACAATTGCGGTGAGTGCGACTCTATTTCTTTCTCTTTGTTGGACTTGTATTCTGCTTATGGCTTATTAGAGTCGGCACCCCGCGTACACAGAGACTTCCGACACTGTGGCTATTCATATTGATTATTGCACCTGCAGTGCCTAGTGTCTCTTTGCTTACCTTCACACCTCTTTTATGTATGTCATACAAATGGTTAATTATACATTGTGTTGTCTATTATAATGTCATTATACTGTGCCTTTAAATACTGTTACTAAGTGCTGTAACCAAGGAAGGTACCAGTGATCACGTGACTGACAGGGTGACCTATGGGACCCCTCCACAGTCTCCCCCATATAAACCCTGGGAGGAGCTAGTGCAGTCTCTTGTGTAGTTGCTGCTTAGGAACAGAGAGGTCAAGTCCTGAGAGAGTGTCTGGTGTCCTGAGGAGGCCTAAAGCCTACCACACAGCCACGCTTCCACAAATCCAGTACCCCACAGGTGAACGGCAAAACCTGGTAAGCTATATACGGTGTGAAGTCAGTCTAGTCAAGTCAGTCAAGATCAGTCTGTATACAGTCCCAGCGAGCCCTAAGGTCTCTGAAGTCACTGGTCACCTTCTTGGAACTAACTGAGCTGTCAAGACTATTACACCTGACTACCTCAGTAAAGCTGCCATTGTTCCATAACTTGGTCATTGGCATCAGAGTTATTATTTGCCCCGTGCCTAGCCCAGGATCCAGTGGTATACCTTCTGGTGCTGAAGAGGTTAAACCCCACCCTGGCATGACGAACACAAGGGGTTAATGCCATCTGCCCCTGGGGTAATAACATCTGCCCTCCAACACACCCTCACCACAACTTTTGGTGTAAGCAACAGGGTGTGTGCCTTATTCAAAAGTACCTCCCAGTCTGAATTGTGTCCAGTATTTCAGAGTAAAATGCACAAGTGTGCGCCAAAAATTGCACCAGAAAGTGTCCGGGACTTTGTCAGTGAAATCTGCTTATTGCGAGGTGCTTGTGAAATAGAGGGGGAGGGGAAGAAAAGTCTGCTATCTGCCATTGTGAACCGTAAAAAAATTGTGTAGGCCTGTGTGAAGGTTGTACCTAAAAGAGTTAATCTTGTCCAGTGTTTCCCGCTCGTAAGCGGTCGCAGGTCCGCCCACGTCAGTCCCCAGCTATGACGCCTCCACAATCCAGCGAGGAGGAACCAATGGACCGCCCTGTGTTGCACAGGGGAAGACTTTCCTTACTGGACCCAAACAGGAAGTTCCCTGGGTGCAGCTATCTTGGAAGTACCTGAATTTGTCACTACTGTCTTCTTATTGTCCACAAGTCTGGTTGCAAGGCTGTTTGCCACCGGGTACCTGCAAAATAGAGGGGGAGTGTCTGCTGTAGTACCCCCATCATTCAAACCGGAGCCGCTGCAGCTCCTCACCAGCTCTCTTAAATGGGAACGCACGTCATCCTTCTTAAAGCAACAACGCACTCAAAAATCAAGGAGATGTCTGAACCCAGTACCACAGATCAACCGGGCACCAGCGCCCCCTTCATCTCCAGCAGCGAGGTCATCACCTGCTCCAGCAGCCAGGGTCCTTCCCCCCTGCCTCCAGCAAGCATCAACAGTCCTGGTGATTCAACATCTGCACCGGTATTCATGTGGAACCCTGTCCTTCCTACCTACAGTGGAGACCCCTTCCTCCTGAGGGAAGAGAGGATCCAAGCTTGTTTGTCTTTTACTCTTTCCCTCCTAACCAACAGGTGCAACTGCTAACAGGACAACTCCAGGGACCGGCACTAGAGGAACTTCGCACCTGGCCAGCATCTGAGAAGGCGACGGTGGAGCAGATCTTTGAAGGCCTGTACCAGGTATTCGAGTCTCATTTATTGATGGAGCCCATACTAAATGGGACAAGGCCCAATTGAGAATTTTAGCAGTCCAAAACCCCAATATGTAATTTCCTGCTTTTAAAAGACTGGCTATCCAAGTGATTAAGTACTGGACTGAATTAGAGGAAGTTTGTACTTCGCTTACACCTGATCCAGAGCCACTAGGGGGCGCCCCAGCGCAACCTACTTTGCCAGTCACTACATTCTACAGTCTACAGAGTGTTAGGCAGGACATTGAGCAGTTGACTAAGGCAGTTAAGGAGCTTTCCACCCAGCCTGCTCCACCTGACCAAGAGCCACCCTTGCCTAGGAAACCTGCCCCTTCTTCAGCTCCCCGCAATCCCAGTTACCGTAATCCTCCACCCAACAGATACTCGGGGATTCTGAGACCTTTTTGCACCTATTGTAACAAGCCCGGCCATTGGAAAATGCAGTACTGGGATTTAAACTGATTCACCCTGAGATCGAGGACCGGCCCTCAGGAAAACAATCACCAGGTACAACCCTCGAACGACCTAAATCACGACTCTCCCTTTATCTCATTTCCTGTCCCCTTGTAACACTAATTTTAGAAGGTGTACCTCTAGAGGCATTAATCGATACAGGGTCACAAGTGTCTACCATATCTAAAAGTGTTTTTTACTAGCATTGGGATGCTAGTCTATTATGTGAGCCTGAGGATGTTAATTTCAGAGTAGTTGCAGGTAATGGGCAACCAGTCCCCAGACATGGATACTGGGAGCCAACCATTCAATTGGGTGAACATGTACTTAAAGGGCAGGGAGTGATTGTAACTAATGTGACAGATAAGGGGTCAGCTGAATTTATATTGGGGATGAACATTATGAGGAATTGTTTTACTGAAATTTTGGATGCCTTGTATGCCTCTCTTCCCCATATGCCCCCTTCAGACCGGCAGGCTGTGCAGCACCACCGAAAAGTCCTACAAGCTGAACAGAAGTTTGCCAACAAGCAAGGAGAGATCTGCAGAGTACGAGTTCAAGACATCAGGTCGGTGACCTTACAACCCAACACTGAAACCATCATATGTCCCGGAGTCAAGAATCGGAGTTATCAGGTCCTGCTGGAAGCCAAGCAGCTAGGAGATCATCCTTAAGTCCAAGCTGCAAGGAGCCTCGTCACTGTCTCGAATGGAAGAGTCCCAGTACGGTTAGTGAACCAGTCTGATTCTGCTACCGTTTTACCCAAGTATACTCCAGTGGTTCACTTGTACCTTCTAGAGTCCAAGGACATAGTGACAGAGGGTCTAGTGGCCCAACAATGTGTGGCTCAAGTTACTGGTGGATCCAGTACTAATCCCCCAGAGCCATGGTTGTCACAGCTCCAGGTTGGGGACGACACTACCCCACGGGACCAGGTCAATGGAGTCATCAATGTTGCCAAAAGGTATCATGAGGCTTTCAGCAAACACCCCAAAGACTTTGGAAAAACTTTGATGGTCCAGCACCGAATCCTCACAGGCGACAGTCCCTCCATCAAGGAGAGACACCGTCTGGCCGCACCAGGCATGTATCAGACTGTCAAAAAGGTGCTGGCAAACATGAAAGAGGCGGACGTGATACAGGAAAGTCAGAGTCCCTGGACTTCTGTGTCGACTACAGGAAACTGAACAATGTCACACATAAGGACGCTCATCCTTTGCGAAGAATTGAGGAGTCGCTTACTGCCCTCGGGTCTTCTGCTTACTTCTCTACTCTGGATTTGATCAGCAGGTACTGGCAAGTGCCCATGGCCACGGAAGACAGGGAGAAGACCGCCTTTGTGACACCCATGGGGTTGTTTGAGTTTAAAAGTATGCTGTTTGGGCTATGTAATTCCCCTGTTACGTGCCAGCATCTGATGGAAATGTGCCTGGGCCATCTGAATTTCCAAAGTGTCTTATTATACCTGGATGATGTCATTGTGTATTCCAAGTCTTACCAGGAACACCTCAGGAACAGTCATCTGTCAGACGTCTTTCAAGTCCTGATCAAGCATGGGTTGAAGATCAAACCATCAGTGTGACACTTGCTCAGACCTCAAGTCCATTACCTGGGCCACGTTGTCAGTGCAGATGGAGTTCAGCCAAATTCTGAAAAGGTGGATGCTATCAAGAACTGGCCTACCCTGTGCATGGTGAAGAATGTCAGGAGCTTCCTGGGATTTGCCGGGTACTACGACGCTTCATCCCACACTTCGCCTAAATTGCGAGGAACCACCTGTTAAAAGACGTGGTTTGTGAACCAGAATGTTGTGATCGCCCTCACGGATGGTGAACCCAGGTCCGAAAAGGTTAAAGAAGACCTGGAAGACTCTCCTAAAGGAAAGTCAAGTTATGGGGGATCTGTTGGACTACCTTCTGGCGAAAAAAGGTACCAACCCATCTACGCCGGGCCCATTGTGACTACAAATTGAAGCGTCTGTGGCGACAGAGGAAGCGACTGTTTGTGCACAAAGGACTGTTGTACCGAAATTTTTTGGATCCAGTCTCTGGTGATCGACTTAATCAGATTATGGTTCCCCAAAGAAATGCGGCAATGGTCCTCAACGTATATCATGACCAGTCGGGACACTTTGGAGTCCACAAGACCGAAGCCACTGTCAGCCAAAGATTCTACTGGATTGGAATGTGGAGTGACATTGAGAAATGGTGCAGTGAATGTTCTATCTGTAATGTCACCAAGAATGTGCGCAAGGACACAAGAGCACCCCTCCATTCCATCCAGAGTGACAGACCCAACCAGTTGGTCGCGCTAGACCACGTGAAATTGTCTCCTACCCGGTCCGGGTATACCTATGCTCTCATTACAGTGGATCATAACTCCAAATGGGTTGTTGATGTTCCCGTCAAAGATCTCCCCACCAAGACAGCAGCCCAGATGTTCTACTCTAAAAAGGTGCCAACCCTTGGATGTCCTGAGTCTGTCCTAACTGACCGTGAGGCCCAACTCTTCCATGAACTATGTCAATTCCACGACTGCAAGAAACTCCAAACCACTGCCTATCACCCTCAGGGGAATGGGCTCTGTGAGCAGATCAACCAAGTCTTCATTCATATGGTGCGAGCAGCCTCTGTGTCAAGACAAGAAGAATGGCCCCAGTTACTGCCCAAGTTGTTGCAAATTTATAACAATACAGTACACTTCTCCACTTGATACACGCCCTTCTACTTTATGATGGGACGACACGGTCAACTGCCGAAAGACTGGACATTTGGGTTGCCAGCCCCGATCAACAATTCCCCGCAAACGTCCCTCGAGTGGGTTTCCGATCATCAGAGGAGGATTCAAGAGGCCATAGAGATTGTCAGTAAGAAAATGGGCGAGGCAACAAGATTATTACAACCGCCATGCCTCAGCCAAACTACTCGAGGTGGTTTACAAAGTTTGGCTACAGGAAGTTCCCGAGAATGGACAAATGGGAAATATCTGGGAAACAGAACCCTACATGGTAACGGCTATGTCCGATGTTTACGAAGTTCAGAAGCCTGGGTATGAGCCACAAGTCGTCCATCGAAATTGTATCAAGATCTGCCTAAAAGAAGATCTACTAGTACTTCCTCCACCGCCTTCAGATGTCAGACCTGCAAGGGAATATGTTCCTGGCGAAAGGATTCATCCATCCATGGATTTCCCTATGTTCTCTCCTTGTCAACCAGCATTCATCTGTTTGCCTCCAGCACCAGGACTGGTCCAGCCAGCGTTAGTCAACACGCCAGTTCCTGCTCTTTTACCGTTGGCTCCAACTTATATACCTGTTTCAAGAGTGCCGGCAATAGCCCTGGCTTCTCCAATTCAAGTAACTGCGGTCACGATTCCAGCAACTCCCGAACAAATTCCAGCCCCTGTGTTTGCGGAAGAAGAGCCTGCTGAAGTTTTAGAAGTGCCATCAGTTCCTGATTCTCCAGAGGTGGTTATGCACAGATCCCAAAGGTCCACACAAGGTCAAATACCAGCAAGGTATAGAGAGTAAAAGTACTCATGTATAAAAGTTATACTAATGTATAGTCAGTATAGAATACTTAATCCTAACTCATTTCATGTACAGATAATCAGTGATGTACATGCATCTTATGTATCCAATTATGTACTCACCGGGACATAATTAGTCAGCTAGCGTGTAAACAGATCATTGCGCATGAGCGTCGCTCATGCGCGATGATTTGTTTACATGCTAGCTCCCGGTGAGTGACCATCCTTATAGCCACTGTATATATTGATTTTAATTGCACAAGGATATTTTGCATGTACAATGAATGTCCTAATTAGGGTGTTTTCACGACTGTAGCACAGTACTGCACATGTATAATGCTATATGTATGCACTTTGGATATACCTATATGGAGTACACATGATGGAATGTTTTTTTTTCACTTACCTCTGTTTTGATATGGTGTATTTTGATATTTTTTCACTTAATTGTAAACCTGA
The DNA here is from genome assembly GCF_029499605.1 of Hyla sarda. NCBI lineage: Eukaryota > Metazoa > Chordata > Amphibia > Anura > Hylidae > Hyla > Hyla sarda. The sequence continues at coordinate 181,584,882 of NC_079192.1, read as the reverse complement.
TTGCACTATTGGTATCAGATTAGTACCCTTATATAAAGTGTGTTGTTCACTATGTATACTGAGCTTTAAAAAGACCAGGAGAGCTGATTGAAACGTTGTTCTTGGACACTCTGTTTATGGAATAAATCCACATAAGTTTTTCACTGATTTTTTGTGTGGTGCGGAAATTTCTCTTCTAGATAAGTACATAGATATAAGATAGATAGATGATAAAAATCAGATAGATAGATAAATAAATATCCATTGTATCAGCAGCACTCAATGAATAAAATGTATAAGGCAAGAAGCGGGTGCAGGTAATTGCTCAGGAATAGTCCATAGATCCCGTTCAGTACACAAAATCTAAAATCAATGCAGCTCTCTGTAGTTTGAAAACCGTGAACAAAATTCTTTAATCCATCAAAAAACATAGTGTAATGTACTTTGCTTTTTCAATGTATAATTTCGTTCACTGATTGATTAATTGTTTTTCGCAAGTATGGAGTGTATAAATTGATGCACAAATCTCTCCTTGTTGCTTGAAAAAGATCCTGGAGTGGATCGAAACGTCGCCTGCCTGTAAAACTATGTTTTTAATGGATTAACAAATTTTCTTCACGTTTTTCAAACTAAGGAGTGCTGCATTCATTTTGGATTTTTAGAAAGATAGATATGAAATAGATATTAGATAGAAAGAGAAATTGATGCGCAGACTTATGCTTGTTCATGCATCTTTATGATTTATGTTATGCTCTTTTATTCTATCAAAACCCTGGTGTTGGAGGCAATTACCTAGATTTTTATAATCTTCTTAGCCTAAAATGGTCCTCCCTACTCTTCACTCTTCTGTTCATAACACTCTGAATGTTATGGGTTTCGACCCTTTATGCTGTTACTTGTGTGTTATTTCTCCATTATTTGGATTTGTATCTATGAAAAATTCTTTAATAAAAATAACAGTAAAAAAGAGTAAAAAAAACTTTCAGTAACATTATTTTATCTTCACTTATTTTCTTCCATTGACAGCTAATTATATCATACTTTGATTACTATCATTACTATCAATTTATTAACAAAGACCACAGATTATATTACAAGCATTACTGGTAAATACAAATTATTTCTAATGTTTTGTTTTGCATTCCATACAGAGGACGTGATATAATTACTAGTTTAGTAATAGAGATCAATTCAATGGTAATCGTAGAGTCTAAATGTCATGCAAGAAATTTCCATAGCAATTGGATTTAACATTACACAAGTAAGAAGAGCAATTTAAAAGGTCAATGTTCTACTACATGTTCATATTCTACTACTTGAATTCTTCATTGTTCCTTAGCAAAGGCACACACAAAACAGCAGCCAAATACACTAAGTGTCAGTTAGTAGATAATAGCTCTAGCAGGATGAGAAGCTAAAATCTCAGGGTGGCATGATTCTGAAAATCAATCAGTCTTATCAAATCTAGAACATTAAGTCAAATTGGAAAATAAAGTAGTTTTATGATTATGGCATACATAGGTCTGTAATCTATAGGTCCAAGTGATAATGGGAGCAAACGGAGTGAAGGAAACCCATAGCGGAGTGGCGACTTGACGAGGGGTTTAGTGGTACCCCTTCTCACTGTTCTTTAGGATTGAGGTCCCTGTAGGATCAGTAGGTAGTTTGGGGGGGGGGGGAGGGCAGGTTATTTGTGGGCACTGCCCCTTTAAGAACGGTTTTGCAGTGTGAGGGAAGCAGCGGAGGGGTTAACCTTTAGGGGAGGAGTGTGGAAGGTATATAAAGGGGGCAGAAGGGGAGGAGACTCCAGACGGCGGGAAAAAGTTAGGGAAGAAGGTAGCTTATCATCAAGTACGGAGCGCCTCATGGGGCGCGTCAGTTGCAGCCACAAGAGAGGTTAAATCCGGATGCTGCTTCTCGGTACCGTCACCACATACAGAGCCCCAGTAGGGCAGGTACTCCTGGTGGGGTGGAGGCTGTCCTCCTTCTCCTTATTGCAGGGATGGCTCCTGATGCGGCCGCATCTCCTGCTGTGACCCCTGGACAGGAGTGCGACCCGACGTGTGGAAGGTGCTGAGTCAGGGGCAGTCTATAACAGGTGGAGGTCCTGCCCCTCGGAGAGTGGCTCAGATGTCTTCCCCCAAACCTCCCCCCCCTTCCCTGCAGTGCAATGATCATCAAAGTGCGGCTGATTCTCCTGAGGAAGGACTTCCGCTCTTTCTTCTGGGACTGATGTCGGGGCAGAGGAGGAGTCAATGTCGGTGAAGCAGTCTTCACCCTGCAGCCCTGGCTGCGGCTGGTCATTTGCTGGTGCCAGAGTGTGGCAAGGCAGGTTCCTCCGTGGGTCCCTCCTCTTCTTCTGTGCTGAGGTCTGAGGTTTGCCTTTTCTTGGAGCTGGTGTCCAGAGTTGCAGCTGCTGGAGCATCTGTTTTAGGTGAGTAACATTTGGTGCGGGATGTTGGGGGTGGGGTGTTGTCCAAAAGTGCAATGGGGGATTGTTGGGTTTTTTGTCTCAACATTTGGACACGGTGGGCGCTGTGAATTCTCCATTGCCGGTGTGGAACGTGGCTGGTGCCCGCGGCTGTGCCTGCTCCAGGTACTGCAGTTGAGCCTGCTCTGGGTCCTGCAGGTGGTCCTTGCATCCTTTAGAAAAGTTTAATTTAGATGATAAGATCTAAGCCTTAGGAGAGTAAGAAGTAAGAAGGAGGAGGAATAAAATAGATGGCATCGGCTGATTCTGTGCTCTTTTAAAAATTGGAGGCAGGCGTGTTCCATTTTGGCTAGCGTGATATGTGAGAGAACACTGTTCAATGCTGTTTTCCTATTTTGAGTCTGACAGGGGCGTACCAGATGTATAGAGGTGTTGCCTGGTTGCACTTTGACAAACAATTTAGCTAACGCAAGGCTGTGGGTCCGTTTTTGAGATGGCATCTCAATGATATAAGTTTGTGGATGTGCCTTATGGCCGCTCCACAGGGTGGGTCTCAGCCCTTTCAGGGGACAGTTGGCTTGTGTGCCATTGCTGACAGTTTAATAATGGGGTACTGCAAATTTCTTGCAGGTTTTAAATTTATGCACAAGTGTTCCGGCCCCCTGCCCATAGATATTCGTGGTACTTAAAGCAAGAAAAGGGTAGGGGTATGTAGCCTTCACAGTTGCGGAGCATCGCCGTTGAGGGTGGACGCGATGAGTCCATATCTAACATTGTATTCAAATAAGGCGGCTGCTGTTTTAGTTTTAGTGAGGGTTTTGGTGAGGGTTTTCAGATTCCTAGTTTGTTTCGGATAAGTGGCTTGGGGAGGTGGCATTAGGTCGGATGGTGGGCCCTTTTGGGGAGCCGACTTTAGTTTATTTGGTGGTTTCGCCGCTTGGTTTGGTTCCGAAGTAGGACATTTTGTTTGATTTATCATTTGTCACAGGGGCATCTGTGAATGATGGGATCAATGGGGAGGTCTGTTTGGTGTCAAACACATCTTTTGACCCGGTGGTTCAATGGGTACATAAGTTTGGTAGGGGGGCTTTGATGGCAAAAACGGATGTGGAATTAAAGTTTTGTGTATTTTCGGTTCATTCGGACAGTTTTGGGTTGCTGGGGATTTATTGGGGTGGGCAATATTATGTGAATTGCTGTTTGCCGATGGGTTGTTCAATTTTGTGTACATATTTTGAGACATATAGTTGTTTTTTGGAGTAAGTGGTGAAGCAGGAGGCCAGCTGGTCCTTGGTTCTTTATTAGCGTGATGATTTTTTTGTTTCTTGGTACACCAGGTTCCCGCGTTTTCTCTGTTCTTTTGCACACAATAGAACCAGTGGCTTGGCGTTTTGGGATTTAATTGGCCTCGGACAAGACGGAGGGCCCAGTGACAATGGTTAAGTTTCTGGGTATTGGTATTGGTTCGGTTTGTATGGAGTTTGGTCTTTCTGAGAATAAGTTGGAGGATTTGCGTCATCACTCTAAGAATATGTCTTTGAAGTTGGTTCAGTTGTTGGGCAAGCTGAACTTCACTTTTTATGTATTGCCTATGAGGAGGGTTTTTGCAGGAGGTTGGAGTTGGCTACGGCAGGAGTGTCTTTTTCTCATCACTTTTGCTTGTCTAGTGAGATGCGGGTGGATCTGACCGTTTTGGGAGTTCTTTTTGGTGACATATAGTGGCCGGTCGATATGGATAGCGGAGGTGGTTGGTGATGCTGAGTTGGAGTTGTTTACCGATGCTTTAGGCTCTAGGGGTTATGGGGTGTTCTTTCAGGGGCAAAGGAGTGCTGGTGTGTGGCTGCTGGCATGGTAAAAAGCAGGGCTGGTGACAAATTTGGTTCTCTTGAAGTTATTTCTGATTATGTTGGTGACAGAGATTTGGGGGACTGGCTTGGTTTTAGTTTTGATGTTATGACATGGGGCTGGTACACATGATTAATCATCAGACCTCCAGTTCGTCGCCAGTATTGCACTTGCTGCATGATTTGGTTTTGTGGGGCTTTGTTTTGAATGCTCAGTTTGTGAACATGCATGTAACTGCGGTGTTCCATTTGGTCACTGATTCTCTTTCTCTTTCACAGTGGGACAGGTTTTGTATGCTGGCACCAGATGTAAAGCAGTGTGGAATCCCTTATTCCGAGATGCTGTGGGACGTGGTTTGGAGTTAGCATCCAAGTTGATTTGAAGACCCTTGAGTGACTACACTTATGTGGCTTATCTGAAGGTTTGTTGTGAGTGGGAGGAGTTACTGTATCGAGTTGACACCTGTGTGTGAGGATGATTGGGTGACTGTGCTGTTGTATTTTGTGGGCTTGTCGTATGTGTCATGGGTGTCTGTTTTAGGTGTTAGCAAGCAAATGCTGACATTAGCTTTCCTGGCTTGCACAACTACAACTCCCAGCGTGTCCTTACAGTAAGTACTTGCTGGGAGTTGTAGTTGTGTGGTGGGGGCGGGTGACAAGCTTGTCACCTGCCCTCTGCTGCACAACTACAACTCCCAGCATGCCCTTACTGTAAGGGCATGCTTGGAGTTGTAGTTGTGGGGCTGGTGACAAGCTTGTCACCTGCCTCCTGCTGCACTATTACAACTCCCAGCATGTCCTTACTGTAAGGGCATGCTGGGAGTTGTAGTCATGCAGCTGGGGGAGGTGACAAGCTCAAGTCCACATGACTACAACTCCCAGTATGTCTTTACTATAAGTTGTGCGGCACGGGAGAAGCGCAGGCGGGTGACAATAGATGTATTAACCTATATTTTTTTTTCTCATTTCAGATCCGTGTATCCTGTGAGCTACTTCGGATTCGGTGGACTGCATCGATCATCAGCGTTTTTTTTCTTTCTGTTTAATATTAATAAAATGGTTAACGAGGGCTTGTGGGGGAGTGCTTTTTTGGAAGAATTTTTTTTAAAGTGTTGTATTTTTTTTTTTATTTACTTTACAGGCTTAGTAGTGGAAGCCGTCTTATAGACGGAATCCATTACTAAGCCGGGCTTAGCGTTAACCCCCAATTATTACCCTGCCGCCACAGGGGTGCTGGGAAGAGCCGGTACCAACAGGCCTGGAGCGTCAAAAATGGTACTCCTGGGCCTAGGCGGTAACAGGCTGGTGTTATTTAGATTGGGGAGGGCCAGTAACAATGGTGAGCGCCCACCCTGGTAACATCAGGCTGTTGCTACTTGGTTGGTATTTGCCTGAAAATAAAAATAGGGGGACCCTATGCATTTAATTTTTTTTTTTTACATTAAATTATTTATGCAAAAAAAAAAAAAAAAAGAAAAAGCATAAGGTTCACCCTATTTTTATTCTCAGCCAAATACCAATCAAGCAGCAACAGCCTGACATTACCATTGTTACTGGCCCTCCCCAGCCTAAATAATGCCAGCCTGTTACCGCCTAGGCCCAGGAGTGCCATTTTTGATGCTCCGGGCCTGTTGATACTGGCTCTTCCCGACACCCCTGTGGCGGTGGCTACCAGGGTAATAATTGGGGGTTAGCGCTAGCGGTTTTTGCGGCTAACACTAAGCCTGGCTTAGTAATGGACTCCCTATATAAGACGGCTTCCACTATTAAGCTTGTAAAATAAATAAAATAAAACATGTTTAAAAAAAATTTATTCCAAAAAACACTTCCCCAAAAGCCCTTAACATTAAATAACAAAAAAAACACTGGTCACCGTAGTTCTCCAAATCTAAAGTAATCCACAGGATACACGGATCTGAAATGAGAAGTAAAAAAAAAAAAAAAGAGTTAGTACATTTAGGGGAAAAAAAGTGGTAAAAGAAAATCTAATAAACACACACACATATATATATATATATATATATATATATATATATGTGTATATATATCACACATATTTTTCAAAGCTGCAAATTGGTGTTCTGAAGTCATTTCTTGGTTTTTGCTCATGTGTGCTAAAAAAATGGTATTCAAAAGTGATTTATTGTTTTTTACTTATGTAAGCCAAATTTATCAATCCCCCTGTGATAGTATAATAAATGTGCCATACATAAGCAAAACTAAAGCAAAAGAAAAAATGCCTACAGAGCTTGCTTACCAAAGCAACGATGATAAATGTCCCCCAATATGCTTGAAAATATTCATAATTACACGTACTGTACAGAATAAGTGCACTTACCTAACAGGGCCGCTGTTTCCGCGTGTGTCACTGTACGGAGCGTGTGCTGATCATCACTGCACAGCTGCACAGGACTCCACCAATCGTGTAGGAGTTTCTCTGCCGTTTTGCGACCTATTGGACTATGCGCAGGGAGTGACGTAATGCGCATGTGCACAGTGGAGATGTGGAGATGCCGCCATCTTGGTTATGGGAAAAATTGCCCATGTCTATAGAAAGGTAGTTTCTCATAGAGTGGCAGTGGTCCCGTGCTCATTACTGCGGGGTTTATTGCAGATAGAGCTGGCATGGCTCAATAAAGAGTTGCTGTATAGATTCACTGTAATCGCCTGTGTGGGCCCAATGAATGAACACCCAGCCCTGCAGACGGGAACTAGTGGAGTCAACATCAGCCAATGGCAGGTGTTTCCACATATGTTCTAGTCACCTACTGTTGCATCACTTCAAATTATTCTGCACCCAACGAACAATTTAGACCATAATGACACCTTTATAATTTATATTGTTCTATGTATTAAACACATTCCACATTGATTTCAACTTTAATGCTCCATTTGTGCAGGAATCCCCAGTTTCTCTGTTGGTGGCTTACAAATTGTAGATTCCATTTCATCTGCAATTTAAACAGAAAAAATTGGATATTAGTTAAGTCACATAATAAAAGTACACTAAAAGCAATGTAAACAGGTAAGGGGCTACATTAGGAGTAGAGATGAGCGAACTTACAGTAAATTCAATTCGTCACGAACTTCTCGGCTCGGTAGTTGATGACTTATCCTGCATAAATTATTCAGCTTTCAGGCGCTCCTGTGGGCTGGAAAAGGTGGATACAGTCCTAGGAGAGTCTTTCCTAGGACTGTATCCACCTTTTCCAGCCCACCGGAGCACCTGAAAGCTGAACTAATTTATGCAGGATAAGTCATCAACTACCGAGCCGAAAAGCTTGTGACGAATCGAATTTACTGTTACATAGTTACATAGTTAGTACGGTCGAAAAGAGACATATGTCCATCAATATGTAAGTTCGCTCATCTCTAATTAGGAGAACTACCAAATACTAATTTTCACTATAGTTTTGAACTCTGCATTAAAGCCTGAGGGTCTCATTGTATTCAGTCCGAAGATCCAAATTAATTCTCGTTTTTTTTTTTAGTAATGTCACACGATCACAGCCTCTTTTGAGAGGCGGGATGTGATTCAAAATCACGAATCTGAAGTCTCTCTCCTTATGACTGGCCTCTGTAAAATGTTTCGCAACAGGGAGGTCCAACCTTTTCTTTCTTATAGTGTACCAATGTTGGTTGAGACGAATCTAGGGATCAAGACTCGTCTCACCAACATATAACTTTTTGCACGGGCACCACAAAATGTACACTACGAAATCCGAATTGCAGTTGAGATAAAACCTGATGTCATAAGCAGAATTAGTTTCTGGATGCACACATTTTGAGCCCTTTATCATGTACACAACTGTGGCATGGGAAACAACCTTTAGCTTGTACTGTTAGATATCTTTGTTGTGTTTTGGGCTGATTTGAAATATCAGATTTCACTATATTATCCTTAAGGTTTGGTGCCCTACGAAAGGACATCAGGGGAAGATCTCTAAATTCCTCAAGTTGGGTGTAGCTGTCGCGTACTAAGTGCCAGTGTTTACATATGACTGCAGTAATTTAGTGTGAAAAATCATTGTAAGTTGAAATAAATGGCATATGATTACTTTTTTTAAATTTTTGTTCTCCTGTAGTAGGATGCTACTGTCAACAATACTTCTTTTTGCATGTCTAAGGTTTCTGACCTTAATTTTAGACTCCTCAATCAGTTTGATGGAGTAACGTCTTGCGGTAAAGACAGTGATCATTTTATCGAAGGCTTGTTCAAGCTTCTCTTCATTATCAGTGATTCGTTTGGCTCTGAGCATTTGGCTGTATAGGAGTGATCTCACCATTGCTCTGGGGTGCCCGCTGTCATACCTCAATAAAGTGTTGCTATCTGTAGGTTTATAATATAAGTCTGTACTCAATCTGTGACCCTCCTTTTTAACTGTCACGTCCAAGAAATTGACAGATGTTCTAGAAGTAGTCAATGTAAATTGTATGTCTGGCTGTATATGATTGAGGAACTGGTGAAACTCATCTAGTTCTTGTTCAAATCCTGTCCATATTAGGAAGATATCATCATCAATGTATCGCCACCACTTCAGCACACGGCTGAACTGGGGCTACACATAGACGAGCTACTCCTCCAGAAATGCCCCAAAAATATTGGCATAGGTTGGTGCCACATTACTTCCTATTGCTGTCCTCCTCATTTGCATATAATATGCATAATTGAAGAGGAAGTAGTTGCATTCTAATACTATTTTTAGCAGAGAGATGATAAAGTCAATTTTTTCTGGGGCATAATCTGACAGAATGAGGGAATTTTCGACTGCATAGATACATCTTTCATGGTTGATTGACGTGTAAAGGCTGACAACATTGAGTGTAGCAAGGATGGTTTGACCTGGAATAGTTATTTCACAAATTTTAGGTAAAAAATCGGATGTGTCTTTAATGTACGATTTGGCACACGTAGCATAATTACGTAGTAATCTGTCAAGAAAAATTGATATGTGAGATGTTACTGATTGTCGTCCGGAGACTATTGGTCTGCCGGGAGGATTCTGACGTTCCTTATGAATTTTAGGAAGTAAGTATAACAAAGGTGTAGTGGGAAAATCTACAATCAGAAATGTTTTCAAATTCTCGTCAATCAAACCATCTTTGGGTCAACTAGAAACAAGTCCCTTCATACGGGACACGTTTTCCTGTTTGGGATCCCTTGGTAATAGTGTGTACACCATCTCATCCTGTAACTGTCTCTCTACCTCATGTAAATATTGGAGCTTGTCCATGACCACTATAGCCCCACTCTTGTCAGTGGTGTGGTTTAATAACAAGGCGGTGGGCATGGACAACTCCTTTCTTTTTTCATAAGACCTCTGAACTCCTATCTCACACAGTCCTCAACGCACTAATAGCATGTGACTCCGCGGGAGGTTGGAAGTCACTGGGTAGACTGAGATTGAATTCTTTCAATGCCATCGTGGAAGGAGCCAAAATTTCAGCTCCCTCCCCTGGTGTCACTGATGTTGGCACATCTGGGAGGCTGTGTTGAGAACCACACTTTCAGCTTTAATTTTCAAATAAATTGCAACACATCTAGCTCTAGCTCGAACCAATCAACATGGGTATTAGGACAAAAGCTCAGACCTTTACTAAGTACAATCATCTGTGATTCAGTTAAAGAAAAATAATTTATATTTACCACAGTTTGCGCTACTGTGTTTTCTTTTTGCCTTTCTTGTTGTGATCATTGGTATATCATTTGGGAAACGTCTGAGATTTGTTCTGATTTTCTAGAATCCTGTCTGTCTTGTTCCGACATCTGGTTGGAATAGTCTCTTTGTTCATTAGGGAAGTCCCTGTATTTCCTATTGTGTCTGAAAGTAAAGGAGTTATTAGATCAATGATATACTCGCGAGAGAGAGAGTATTCCTGAGTGTCTCTGAACCATTTATGTCTTTTATTTCCTCTAATGAGGCCCGTATCTTAACCAGGAAGGTCTGCTGTTTTTCAAAAAGAGATACATACTCATCATTGGGGAGACATTGCTTTAATTTAGAAAGAAAGATAGATAGATAAATAGATATGAGACAGATAGATTGATAAATATATAGATATGAGATAGTTAGATATATAGATAGATATGAGATAGATATGATATAGATAGATATAAGATAGATAGATAAATATGAGATAGATAGATATGATATAGATAGATATGAGATAGATATGAGATAGATATGAGATAGATAGATAGATAGATATAGTTACATAGTTACATAGTTAGTACGGTTGAAAAAAGACATATGTCCATCAAGTTCAACCAGGGAATTAAGGGGTAGGGGTGTGGCGCGATATTGGGGAAGGGATGGGATTTTATATTTCTTCATAAGCATTAATGTTATTTTGTTCCAGGAATGTATCTAATCCTGTTTTAAAGCTGTAAATTTTTCCTGCTGTGACCAGTTCCTGAGGTAGACTGTTCCATAAGTTCACAGTTCTCATGGTAAAGAAGGAGTATTATGTCCCTGTCCCTTGAGTCCATGCCTCTTTTTATACATGACAATATCCTGCCGGCTTTGGAAGCAGCAGCCTGACATTGCATGCTATTCTGTAGTCTGTGATCTACAAGTACACCCAGATCCTTCTCTACCAGTGACTCTGCCAGTTTAATCCCCCCTAAGACATACGACGCATGCAGGTTATTAGTACCCAGATGCATAACCTTACATTTATCCACATTGAACCTCATTTGCCAAGTGGATGCCCAGACACTTAGTCTATCCAAGTCATCTTGTAACTTATACACATCCTCTATAGACTGTACCGTGCTACAAAGCTTGGTGTCCTCTGCAAAGATAGAAACAGAGCTGTTAATACCATCCTCTATATCATTGATAAATAAATTAAACAACAGAGATAGATAGATAGATATGAGATAGATAGATAGATAGATATGAGATAGAAAGATATGAGATAGATTGATAGATATGAGATAGATACATAGATAGATATGAGACAGACAGATGATAGATAGATAGACAGACAGACAGGTAGACAGATAGATAGATATAAGGCATAATTCCAAGGAAGAAGCAGCATAACCTTTGAGTAACAACCTTCGCTTATTTTCTTCCATTGACAGCCAACTATATCTTACAATCCACCTTTGCTGTAAATACTTTATTATCGTTACTATCAATTTATTAACAAAGACCATATATTATATTACAAGCATTAGCGGTAAATACAAATTATTTCTAATGTTTTTATTTGCATTCCATACAGATGAAATGATATAATTACTAGTTTAGAGATCAATACAACAGTAATCTTAGAGCCTAAATGTCATGCAAGAAATTTCCATAGCAACTGTATTTAACATTGCGCAAGCAAAAAAAACTATTCAAAAGGTCAATGTTCCACTACATGTTCATATTCTACTACTTTAATTCTTCATTGTTCCTTAGCAAAGGCACACACAAAACAGCAGCCAAATACACTAAGTGGCAGTCAGTAGATAATAGATCTAGCAGGATGAGAAGCTAAAATCTCAGGGTGGCATGAACATTAAGTCAAATTGGAAAATAAAGTAGTTTTAGGATTGTGGCATACATAGGTCTGTAATCTATAGGTCCAGGTGATAATGGGAGCAAATGGAGCGAGGGAAACCCATAGCATGTGGTGGCTTGACAAGAGGTTAAAGTGAAACTGTCATCTCCGTACAAGTACAGAGGTGCAGTTGCCATTACATAGAGCAGAATGTGAAGTCAAAGCGGTTGCTTTTTCTCACTTTTTTCGTGGTCTGTAAGGGAAATTACTACTTTATTCTGATACAGGGCCACAGTCGGATGGGCCGGCTACCTCCCGCAGCGGTACCCCCCCTCCCTGCCTCCTTTCCGCTCCTAGCATGGAGCACTGCAAGATTGACGTGCAGTGCTCCCTGCTAGGAGAGGAGGCTGGGAGGGGGGTGCCACTGCGGGAGTCAGCCGGCCCATCCGACTGTTCACCCGCTTCTATTCTATTTAATGGTAACTGCACCTCTGTACTCGTATGGAGGTGACAGTTGCACTTTAATTGGTACCTCTTCTCCCTGTTCTTTAGGATTAAGGTCCCATTAAGATCAATACATAGTTGGGGGGAGGGGGAGTTAGTTGTGGGCACTGCCCCTTGAAGAAGGCTTTCAGCAGCAGCAGAGGGGTTAACCTTTAGGAGAGGAGTGTGGGGGATATATAAAGGGGGCAGAAGGGGAGGAGTCTCCAAAAAGTTAGGGAAGAAGGTAGCTTACCACCATGCCTGGGGGGGGGGGCACCATGGGGAGCGTCGGTCTCAGCTTTAAGAGAGATTAAGTACGGATGCTGCTCCTCGATATCGTTGCCATATACAGAGCCCCAGGGGGGCAGGTACTCCTGCGGGGTGGAGACTGCTCCTCTCCCCCTTCTTCTCAGTGCAGGGATGGTTTTGGTGTGACCCATGGCAGGAGTGCGACTCGGCATTTGGAAAGTGCTGAGTCAGGGACAGTAATTAGAGATGAGCGAATTGTTGAAAAATTCGATTCGGGCCGATTCGCTGAATTTTCCAAAAGATTTTGTTTCGTTCCGAATTTATTCGCGGTGAAACGCCATTAAAAATGTCTATTTCTGGCTTACAGAGAGCATCTGTAACACGCTTAGGGTGTGTGCTGGGTTAGTGAAATAATACTGTTATTCATTATGACATGCAGATTCTTTTGGAAATGTCCTTCATGCCATGAGAATGTAGTGACAAGAGTTACCTTCCATTCTGGACTTCTTACCTGGCTTTTATGGATCAAAATTATTTATTTAAATTCTCACTTTTCATAAATTATAAAAAGTCTTTAAACAAAGTCTGCAAACTACAACTGCGATCAGATAAGTGCTAAACATTGTTACATGATGTGCATTACAGAGAGAGCTATAGCTAGCTCTTTTTGCTCCTGAGGCAAGAACAGAAAATTGTGCCCCCCCCCCCCCCCCATTTTGGCTTGGGGCACCCCTTGGATATAGGTGGGACACCCTTACCAAATAATCAGTCATTCTCTTTTTTTTTTTCTTCCTAATCTGGCACAGGACATCATGGAACCTGCAACACAATCATATTAGTATTAGGCTCTGCACTTTTCCAGCATTATCCTCCCCTTTTCCCTACAAATGACTCCAGCCTCCTCCAAACATAATGCCACCAGCCTTCCCACAACACCCAATAAATTAGGATTATAAGAACGATCAGATAAATGCTAAACATGATGTGATGTGCATTACAGTAAGAGTTGTAGCTAGCTCTTTTTGCTCCTGAGGCTAGAAGAGAAAATTGTGCCCCCCATTTTGGCTTGGGGCACCCCTTGGAAAAAGAAAATAGCGGGCCACCCTTACCGAATAATTTTTTAAATATGTTTCTTGTGTAGATTACAGTACGGTTTTATGCAGCGACTCACAAATGAAATATTCACTGATCAGAGTAATTCACTTCTTTTCTTCTTCCCCATCTGGCATAGGACATCATGATAATCTGTTCCAGCCAAAACTCGTGGCCAGAACCTGCAACACAAACATATTAGTATTAGGCTCTGCACTTTTCCAGCATTATCCTCCCCTTTTCCCTACAAAAGACTCCAGCCTCCTCCAAACACAATGCCACCAGCCTTACCACAACGCACAATGTTTCCAGTCTCACTCAAATGCCTCCAGCCCCCCACCCCCCCACAAGCACACACAATGCCTCCTGCATTACCCAACACAGTGACAGAGGGGTGGACATGGGAGACAGGGGTGTAGAGGGGTGTACATGGGTGACAGAGGGGCATTCAGGGGTTACAGAGGGGTGTATGGGATAACAGAGAGGTTACGAGGGGTGGTAAAGAGGTGTAGAGGAGTGACAGAACGGTGTGGCTGAGTAGGCCTCTGTCAGCGCTGCCCCTGCTCCTTCCCTCCATCCACATCATTCTGCTGATGGACCAGGGAGAATCCAGAGTCCAGAGCTGCTCCACAGGAGAGGGAGGATACACGAGGATTGGAGCTGCAGCATCACCCGTCCCGGCACTGCACACAGACTTTTAATCCCGCCTGGCCTGCATGCCTGTGACTCACAGGTGCGCAGGCCTGGGCAGAAAAATAAAACATTTTTATCACCATATTTCCCACCAGAGCGTCCTGGCACCCTGGTTGGGAATCAATGCCTCAGTGTATTCAAATAAGACAGCTCCTGCTTTTCTATTTTTTTTGAGGGTTTTGGTGAGGGTTTTTGGATTCCTAGTTCAGCAGTAGCTTCCCGTGCTGGGGGTCAGAATCTAGTTTTGGCATATAGTCACCAGCAGGTTGTTTCGGATAAGTTGCTTGGGGAGCCGACTTTAGTTGATTGGTGGTTTCACCACTTGATTTGGTTCCGAAGTAGGAGTCAGGGAAATTTTGATTAATTTTTAATCTGTCATATCCAGCAGGGGGCATCTGTGAATGATGGGATCAATGGGATGGTCAATGGGGAGGTCTGTTTGTGTCGTACATGTCTTTTGATACAGTGGTTTGTTGGGTGCGTAAGTTTTGTAGGGGGGCTTTGATGGAAATCAAAGTTTCGTGTATTCCGGGTTCATCCTGACAGCTTCCAGTTGCTGGGGATTTGTTGGGGTGGGTAATATTATGTGGTGTGCTGTTTGCCGATGGCCTTTTCGATTTTGTGTGCATATTTTGAGACATATAGTTGTTTTTTGGAGTAAGTGGTGAAGCAGGAGGCCGGCTGGTCCAAGGTGCTTTATTTCCTTGATGATTTTTTGTTTCTTGGTCCACCAGGTTCCCGCGTTTACTCGTTTTGGGATTTCATTGGTGCCTGTCAAGAAGGAGGGCCCAGCAACAGTGGTTACGTTTCTGGGTATTGGTATTGGTCCAGTTGTATGGAGTTAATTCTTTCGGAGAATAAGTTGGAGGATTTGCGCCATCGTTGAAGGTTGTGCAGTTGTTGGGCAAGCTAAACTTTACTTTTCAAATATTGCCTATGGGGAGGTTTTTTGCAGGAGGTTGGAGTTGGCTAGTGGGCAGGAATGTCCGTTTCTCATCACTTTGCCGTTTGGGAGT
Source organism: Hyla sarda (assembly GCF_029499605.1). Classification (NCBI taxonomy): domain Eukaryota; kingdom Metazoa; phylum Chordata; class Amphibia; order Anura; family Hylidae; genus Hyla; species Hyla sarda. The sequence continues at coordinate 181,569,598 of NC_079192.1, read as the reverse complement.
TCTTTTTGGTGACATACAATGGCCGGTCGTTTTGGATAGCAGAGGTGGTTGGTGACGCTGAGTTGGAAATGTTTACTGATGCTTTAGGCTCCGTAGGTTATGTGGTGTTCTTTCAGGGGCAGTGGAGTGCTGGTGTGGCCAGTTGTGTGGCAAAAAGCGGGGCTGGTGATGAATTTGGTTCTCTTGAAGTTATTTCTTATTGTCTTGGCAACAGAGATTTAGGGTACTAGCTCGGTTTCAATTTCGTTGTGATAACATGGGGGTGGTACACACAATTAGTCATCAGACCTCCAGTTCGCCACTATTATTGTTCTTGCTGCATCATTTGGTGTTTCGGGGCTTGGTTTGTAAATATGCATGTAACTGGGGTGTTCAATTTGGTCACTGATTCTCTTTCTTTCTTTTGGGTGCTGGCCCCAGATGTGAAGCAGTGTGGGATCCCTTATCACAAGATGCTGTGGGATGTGGTTTGGAGTCAGCATCCAAGTTGATCTGGTGCTTTGGCTGTCCTGTGTCTTTCGACCTTTTGGTGTTCTTGGTGGGCCGGGTTGATTTTGAATGTTTTCATGCCTTTTCCCTAGCCTTTATCGAGGCTTTTCAGGTGCTTGAATTGGTATCCCAGTGTCGATCCAGGGGGGCTGCTATTAGGCGAAATGAGGTTGCAGGAGGGGGAGCTTCATTGCCGGATTAGCAGGTGGGGAGTTGTTTATTTTGGGTTCATTGCCTTGGTCAATGGTTTGTACTGTTTTAGATGGAGTTTTTAGCGGTTCGTTTGTGTGTTCAGGGGTCGTGGTGCACAGACATGCTTCTTAGTTTTCTCAGTTCCAGTTTGTTACTGTTTTTCAGCAATGCTTGGTGGCATGGGGTTTGACTCCAGGGGAGTATAGTTCCCATTTGTTTCAGATTGGAGCAGCTATGGAGACTGCCCGTTGAGGGCTGGGAGGAGGAGCACATTGAGTGGATTGGTTTTGGGAGTCTACTCTGTATCACATTTATGTGCATACTCAAATGTTGTGAAGGGGGTGGGGTAGGGAGTTAGTGTGTGCAGGTTGATGTGTTTTGCTGGAGTCTTTTTTTGTTTACAATCCTTTTTGCTTTTTCAGATGTTGTTCCCTGCTTGGTGTGGAAAGTCGGCCATTCATATGTGCGGTAAGGGGCTGTTCGGGCCAATGTGAGGCATAATGGGCGGCAGTTGAAGTTTTCTCAGTCCACTGCAGTCCTACAGTGGATCGGGATTGGAGGTATGGTGTGGAGCTAAGTTTTTCCGGAGGTGCAATTTCATGCCTTATGGAGCCGTCCTTCGGATTTGTTAGTTGTTCATGCCGGGATTACAATTTGTGTTTGCGCCTGTCTTGGGAGATCATCAGGGATATTAAGCTGGATTACCTTTGTTTGTGCTCCATTTTTCTGGTATCATTTTGGTCTGGTCTCATATGATGGTGAAGCGGGTCTGGTGGCACGCATGCTCTGTGGCTTGGCTGAATTAAGCACAGGTGAAGCTGAACAAGGAGGTGGTTTGCTTTGTTAGTCAGAATGGGGGTATAGTGGTTCGCTGCTGTGAACTGAAAGGATTGGAGGGAGTTTCTGAGGCAAGATGGCATTCACCTGAATGCTACTGGGATTGAGTTGTGGTCTTTGGTCTTGCAGGAGGGTATTAACACAGCAATTCGGGTGTGGTGAGATGAAAGTGCGTAAGGTTTTCTGCACTTTCATCTGTGGTGTCACAAGCGGCGCTCCGGCCGGACATTCCGGGCGTGAGCGCATTTTCCCTCGTGTCCTGGCCCTCGGCGGGGCATGGATTCGCATCGGGGGACGCGCCAGCATGCGAGTCCCAGCTCATCAGTCACATCCGTCCCCGGCCTCTGTCCCTCAGCTCTGACGTACGTGCCCCCGCGCACCAGAGCTGTGAAATTTAAAGGGCCAGTGCGCCCGTAGTGCGCCCGTAATTAGTAATTGTACCTGCACCTTTTTTATAAGTTCTAGCTCCTCCTTAGCACCCCTGCCAGATCTATGTTTGCCGTGCGCCTTAGAGAAAGCACTTCTAGTTATTTCCTTGCCGTGTACCAGACCTCTATATTCTGTGACCCGACCGTGTTTCTAGCCGCCAGCCTATTGACCTTTTGCTACCCTACTGACTACGCTCCTGTACCACCTGCCCTGACCTCTAGCCTGCCCAACTACGTCTTGCCAATTCCTTTGGTACCATGCTTCACCTCAGCCACCTGTGTGGTCGAGTCGTGCCAGGGGAAGTGACCTGCGTGTTGCCTGCCGCAGCAAGTCCAACCCGCCTTGCAGCGGGCTCTGGTGAAAACCAGTGGCACCTTATACTCTGCTCCCTGGCATGGCCCGTGTTATCTGCCACACAGGTCCAACGGATCTACTACTTCACCTGCTCCAGACTACCGTGGTATTACGGGTCATCTACTCCCTGGGTACCTGCCGTCTGCGGTGAGTCTTACATGTGGCATGTGAAAGAGTCCTTGGAGATACTGTTTTTCTCTAAGCTTGTTTGGAGTATGTTGGAGAAATGGAGGAGTGTTTTTGTCAGCTGTTCATGGTACAGCTGGAATGGGCCTCCTGGTAGGGAGTTTGTTGGGAACATGCCCATTTGTTGGGTACATGGGTGCCCTTGGGTCAGGTAGATGCAGCCAATGGCAAAAGATTAGTGCAGAAGGTTGTTGCTGGAATTGTAAGGTTTATATGGTGAAGCCCTTCAGGGACCCTTCTTTTCACATGTGGTTATGTTATGTTTATGTAAATTTGTTAATGGTATATAATGTTATTTAAAATAGTTTTCTTTATAGTTCTGATACATAAACTGGCCTAGAGGCCCATTTTTTCATCACAATCTTGTGTCCTTAAACAGGTTAGGTTGGGGGGGGGGGGGGGGGAGGGGGAGGTGCATTCTAGAGGGCAACATATCTAAAATCCTTCCAGTAAAGACAATAAATAAATGACATGCTTCCCATAATTCCTTATTGAACAGTGCTTAAAAGGAATAATACAAGATGAAAAACTGTGTCACTGAACATTATTTGGATTAGTTAAAGCTTTAAAAATTGGAAAAATATGTTATAGTTCTTTGCCCCACTGTAATATGTAACCACTTTGACCTTGGCCTGCTCTAAGTACACCTTTCCCCTTTTAAGTCCCATACCAAAATTTAAACTTCCCTGCAGGAAGTTTCACACTTAAGTGCTTCGTCCGGCCTCGTTAAACTAGACCAGGGCATACAGGTACGCCCTTAGTCCTTAAGGATCGGGGATGCAGGGCGTACGCGTACGCCCTGCGGCCCTTAAGAGGTTAAGAGGCTGGAGCAATAGCATGGTGACAGGAATAAATAATCAGTGTTACAACCCCCCCCTATATACATTGTTGCTTTTTTACAGGCCTAACAACTTACAGCACTGGTCCCCCTCGTCTGCATCTTACTCATGACTTATGTGATGCCTATATCACCAAGAGGAGATCACTGGTAGCTTGCATTCCCAGTATGACAGACTATTGCGACCTTTGCATATACAGTGCTCATTTATTCCTCACTGCTTTTAAAGCACTGTGTACAGCAGTTTGTATGTGGGCTATATGCTGCCTGTGTACAGCAGTTATATGTGTGCTGTACACCACCTAAGGAGAGTGTGGGGAAAGGCTTCGATGGAATACCAGCTTTCGGGTGGCGCAGGACACAGATAGGAGCATAAGGTAAGATACAAAGGTAGTTTATTCTCCCAACATGCAACGCGTTTCACTGCTACAGCAGTTTCATCAGGTATCACCACCTAAGGCAACCCTCAAGACAAGTTTTCCCCGTAATGATGTTGCAAGAAGGTGGAATGACTTGTGAATGAGTTTCAGTATTCATTGCAATGGCAGACAAAAATGGATTGCAGAGCAAGCTCCTGGCTGGGGCCGGGTAGCTCTGTGTATCCGCTCCTAGTGGTGGATTTCTACAGCAGGAGATCTACCATTATGAGTGGACACACAGAGGTTGCTCTGCGGTCCCTCTGTGACTGCCACCGACACATCCACTGTGTGAAAAACGCTGCGGATGTGCCCCGTGTGACCATGCCCTGCGGATGTGCTCCGTGTGACCATGCCCTTACTGCATTAATTTCTACTCTCAGATTAGTTATTGCCCAATTATCCACACTGGCTTCAGAATTATTTGAAGTGGGACCTTTGTATTGGCTGTAATCATTCACATTGCTACTACAGTAATCTTGACCAGTTGTCCCACAATAAGACTGACACTTATTTTGTATTTAGTTTGGGTATTTTTTTATATTCTTTTTGTGATATTTTATTTATCCGTTAAAAATGATGCCTTACACACTTGTTGCAGAATCACTGCTTTCTTTGCGCCATTTTGCCATGGAGATAAGTGCGAATAAAGGAAAAGTGATACCACCTTTGCCACTGCTAAAAAAAATACAGAAACCTCTTGGTTGCTAATATTCTAATTCAGTTATTTGGTGCACTGGGGGGGGGGCACTCCTGTCTCCTACTGTAGTCCAACCTGACTACTGAGCCCAAACCACCTATCAACAGTGACGTAAAATCGTGTAACAGTCCTACCAAGACACAGCGCATGCCATATCCAGTGTACCAAGTGCTGAATTAGCCTACAGAATAAAACATGAGTTTTTATACCATGGCAAGGCGCATTTACATAACAAGGTACAGGTACCCCTCTATTTATTTTTTTTTAGCAGTGGCAGTAGTATACGAACAGAGTTTGTGTCACTTTTCCTTCAAACAAAGGGACATTGCTTGCGGGTTCTGCCAAAAGAATGAACATGTTCATTCTTTCGGCAGACTCAGATCCACACAGAAAATTTTGTAAATGGAAAATCCACAGTGTGCAGCAGCTTACCATTAAAATCAAAGGGAGGCTACTGCATGAGGAATCTGAACTGAATTCACTAGTAGAATTTCACCAAAGAACTTCCATAATGTGAAGACATCCTTAGGGCATCCACTGAGATGGTTATGCATGCTCATTTTAACTGCATATTGCTCGATAGTCTCTACTGAGAATTCAAGCAAGGGGGTATGTTGGAAAGTGTGTGCTCTGTTCCCTGGCAATAGTAGAGTCACAGTTCAGAGAGGAAACCAGGAGCCAATCAGATCCATGGGGGAGAACAGTATAGGAAAATTGGTCCTTTTTTCTAAAATAAAAATAGCACATTTATACTCCTTTACAGATAAGCATGTGCTACACATTTGCTTTTACCAAGTTTACTAACAACTTTGGTTTTGGGAAAACCCCTTTAAGGGCCCATTTACACAGCAGAATTTCTAAGTGTAATCCGCCAGAAAAATTCCACTTGGAAATTCCATTGCAGCAGACTCCAATTGTTTACAATGGAATTCTGCTGCACCATGCACACAACAGAATTTGCGTGGTGAAACATGTTCATTCTTTTTGTGGAATCTGCTCGAAAATGCATTATTGTCTAGAATCGGGGAATTTCCGAGTGGTTCTAGTGCTGGCTTCTTCTCCTGGCAGCTGCTGCCTGCGGAATGTCCGTGTGAAAGAGGCCTAACACAGCGTAATAACAGCCTCGGAGCACAAAATAATATTGTTGCCAACAACACACATAATGATAACTACACACTGTGTTTAATGCTCTATGTTGTTTAATTATTAGAGTCAACTCTGAACATAATACTGATATTAGTTTCCACTTATCTACATTACACTATTCATACTTCCAGATAACAGATAACACATTTTTTAAAGCTTAAAAGCGTTGCTAGGAGACACTCTTTAGCAAAGTATAAAACTGGAATTTTTATTCTGGTAGAGTATCATTTGCCAACTACCAGAGCCACTTTGACTACTACATTGAACATCTCAACAGGTATGTGCAATACTTTCTAGCAATGGTTTTACTAGAGTCCTATGGACAACCTTTGGATGCCCCCGCAACAGAATTGCTAGGACATAACAGATATGTTTTCAAACCACCACCTGCATAAGAAAAAAATACAAACTGTTTAACAAGAAAAAAAATAAAAGCTAACGCACCAAGATAGAAATATTGGATTGCTGCATAACTCCCTATGCAATTATGTCTCAGGCAGATCTGTAAATGATTACGTGTGTGGTTTGATTAAACACTGGGACTTGCCACAAGAGGGCGTAAAAGTGCTTTACCCCCAGGATTTGATGATATGGCTGTGGTACACATTTTGTCATAGTTGTGATGTCTGAAATAAAGTTGTATATTTAGACAATAGTATAGGTGTATGATAGGAGTTGTAGTATCACAAGGCAAGAATAGTGCAACCTTATATCCCGATTCCGAAAAAAGCCCCACTATTTTAGAGATGCTGTAATCCGTACATAAGACCCTGGGAAATTAAACCTCTTAAGCCCGGGTTTATTGAAAACAAAATAGAAAAGATAGTGTAGCTCACTCAGAAATGAAGAGGATACTTAAACCTGAGGTTAACTGGTGTTGCCCTCACCCAAGGGCCTATGGAAAATATGAATAGGTATAGTTGATAGAACAACTAAGGACCAGTCCTCAAGGTGTATCAGAAATATAAGATGTGAGAAATATAATTAGCGTATGATCCAGATAATATAAATGGTAATTTAATAATATAAGTCACAGATGTATATAAGTCACTAATACCTGTCCCTGCAGGGCCCTTGCAAGGGACATGGAAATCAGTGCATAGAACTCAGTGCAAACATATAAAATAAATAAAACAAATATTCATAAAAAGAATAAAATATGTTGAGAACTTGCATCCATATAAAAAAGTTCAATGGTTCAGTAGCTAGATATATTGTACTAGCAACAGTTCAATGTTCTCGTAATAGAGTTCCAGTAACTAAATATGATGTGCTGGCAACAGAGTTCAATTAATAGCGATCCTTGTATGGAATAAATGGTAACAATCGTTGGTGGTACATTGTTGCAACCTGTATCACATTTATAGAATCCTGCTAAGAATGAAAGTTCTAACGATACGAGGTCTGGTGCACGGCACCACTCAACACTCCTGAAGCCGTCTATGGGGCTGGTTGAACAGGCTGACACGGAGATGTCAGGTCTCCGGAGGTGCCCGGTAGCAGCGCAAGTCTCCTTCTCCTGTGGTCCTCGGCTGGCACGGGTGGCACCGGCCTCTCGGGTATGCCGTGGATCGTTGGTTAGTCCAGGGAGACGGCGGCAATGGCAATGATTTAGCAGCAAATGGCAGTGTGATAGCAGCGGTGGAAGTAGGTGCGGCGTGCCTCGTGTGAACTAGGCGCTGTGCGCGCGTAGTAGAGCAGTGGTCCCGATAATGGGGACTTCCAGCAGTTGCAAATGGAAAATTGGAATATCGCTACATTGAAGATGGATTCACATGGATTAAGGTAGATGCAAGTCTATGATTAATTTCTAGATGCGTTTCAAGGCCTCGGGCCTTTTCCTCAGTAGAAATATAGGTATTACTTATATTTCTACTGAAGAAAAGGCCCGAGGCCTTGAAACGCGTCTAGAGATTAATCATGATTAATTTCTAGTCGCGTTTTAAGGCCTCAGGCCTTTTCCTCAGTAGAAATATAAGTATTACTTATATTTCTACTGAGGAAAAGGCCCGAGGCCTTAAAACGCGTCTAGAAATTAATCATAGACTTGCATCTACCTTAATCATGTGAATCCATCTTCAATGTAGCGATATTCCAATTTTCCATTTGCAACTGCTGGAAGTCCCCATTATTTTTAAATTATGATTAATTTCTAGATGCGTTTAAAGGCCTCGGGCCTTTTCATCAGTAGAAATATAAGTATTACTTATATTTCTACTGAGGAAAAGGCCCGAGGCCTTGAAACGCATCTAGAAATTAATCATAGATTTGCATCTACCTTAATCCATGTGAATCCATCTTCAATGTAGCGATATTCCAATTTTCCATTTGCAACTGCTGGAAGTCCCCATTATTTTTAAATTATGATTAATTTCTAGATGCGTTTCAAGGCCTCGGGCCTTTTCATCAGTAGAAATATAAGTATTACTTATATTTCTACTGAGGAAAAGGCCCGAGGCCTTGAAACGCATCTAGAAATTAATCATAGATTTGCATCTACCTTAATCCATGTGAATCCATCTTCAATGTAGCGATATTCCAATTTTCCATTTGCAATTGCTGGAAGTCCCCATTATCGGGACCACTGCTCTACTACGCGAGCACAGCGCCTACTTCCACCGCTGCTATCACACTGCCATTTGCTGCTAAATCATTGCCATTGCCGCCGTCTCCCTGGACTAACCAACGATCCACAGCATACCCGAGAGGCCGGTGCCACCCGTGCCAGCCGAGGACCACAGGAGAAGGAGACTTGCGCTGCTACTAAAGACACCGGGCACCTCCGGAGACCAGACATCTCCGTGTCAGCCCGTTCAACCAGCCCCATAGATGGCTTCAGGAGTGGTGAGTGGTGCCGTGCACCAGACCTCGTATCGTTAGAACTTTCATTCTTAGCAGGATTCTATAAATGTGATACAGGTTGCAACACTGTACCACCAACGATTGTTACCATTTATTCCATACAAGGATCGCTATTAATTGAACTCTGTTGCCAGCACATCATATTTAGTTACTGGAACTCTATTACGAGAACATTGAACTGTTGCTAGTACAATATATCTAGCTACTGAACCATTAAACTTTTTTATATGGATGCAAGTTCTCAACATATTTTATTCTTTTTATGAATATTTGTTTTATTTATTTTATATGTTTGCACTGAGTTCTATGCACTGATTTCCATGTCCCTTGCAAGGGCCCTGCAGGGACAGGTATTAGTGACTTATATACATCTGTGACTTATATTATTAAATTACCATTTATATTATCTGGATCATACGCTAATTATATTTCTCACATCTTATATTTCTGATACACCTTGAGGACTGGTCCTTAGTTGTTCTATCAACTATACCTATTCATATTTATTGAAAACAACTTGATACTTTGGTTTACTCACTTTACTTTAGTATACTTCATTCAGTTAGGTATTACAGTTCTTAAGGATACACTTTCAGTTCAGGAATTTAGAAGCAAGAGGTAAAGTGTCCATAGGCACTGTCGTGAAGATATTTGCAGTATTCGTTTTGGGTGTGCTTGTACTTGTAGTTCTACTTCACTTTGGTAAAGTTGCCTCCCTCGTTGTATGTGCTAAGGCATGAAGCTAGGTCTACCCTGGGTATTTTATCATCCCTCGAGGGTAGCCTGGCCTGTTCCTGCACTTTCACCTGGGATGGTAACTGTGTTGTTGACTGTCAATTGGCCACTGCACAAGCTTAAAGAGGTACTCCGGGATAGAAAAACGTATTCTCTATCCTAAGGATCCCCCGCGATCTCCCGCTCAGCTCCCTGGTTCTCCTTCTGAATGTGGTGTTCACCACATCTCTTTTCATGTAGAGAGGCAGGGCGCTGTTTGAGAGATCGCTGGGGATAATCTCCAGACGTTATTCTGAAGCTAAATAGGACATGTCCTGGGGAAATGCACCTAGTTCTTTTTTGCAATAAGGCCGTTAGGTTTCTCCTAATGCTTCCTTTTCTTGTACCTCTGTAGTGGGCATTGTTAGGCCGGATAACTGGACTGGCACAGTGCTGGTGATGTCCGCACACTATCTAATGTGGTCAGAGGACTGCAGCGCATGTGTGCTGGTCTTACCAGAACTAACTAGAATCTAGTCTTTTTGCACTACCAAACCTGGGAATAGGGGTGGAGTGGACAATCTTTAGCATTTATTGACTAAGAGGTTAACCCCTTAAGGACTTTTCAGTTTTTGCACTTTCGTTTTTTCCTCCTTACCTTTTAAAAATCATAACCCTTTCAATTTTCCACCTCAAAATCCAAATTATAGCTTATTTTTTTGCGTCACCAATTCTACTTTGCAGTGACATCAGTCATTTTACCAAAAAATTCACGGCGAAACGGAAAAAAAAATCATTGTGCGACAAAATCGAAGTAAGAACGCCATTTTGTAACTTTTGGGGTTTCCGTTTCTATGCAGTGCATATTTCGGTAAAAATGACACCTTATCATTATTCTGTAGGTCCATATGGTTAAAATGATACCCTACTTATATAGGTTTGATTTTGTCGCACTTCTGAAAAAAATCATAACTACATGCAGAAAAATGTATACGTTTAAAAATGTCATCTTCTGACCCCTATAACTTACAGGGCGGTATGAGGACTCATTTTTTGCGCTGTGATCTGAAGTTATTATCGGTATGATTTTTGTTTTGATCTGACTTTTTGATCACTTTTTATTCATTTTTAATGGTATAAAAAGTGACCAAAAATACGCTTTTTTGGACTTTTGAATTTTTTTGCGCGTACGCCATTGACCGTGCGGTTTAATTAATGATATATTTTTATAGTTCGGAAATTTACACACGCGGCGATACCACATATGTTTATTTTTTTTTATTTACACTGTTTTATTTTTTTCATGGGAAAAGGGGGGTGATTCAAACTTTTATTAGGGAAGGGGTTAAATGACCTTTATTAACACCTTTTTTTACTTTTTTTTTTTGCAGTGTTATAGGTCCCATAGGGACCTATAACACTGCACACACTGATCTCCTATGCTCATCACTGGCGTGTATTAACACGCCTGTGATCAGTGTTATCGGCGCTTGACTGCTCCTGCCTGGATCTCAGGCACGGAGCAGTCATTCGTCGATCGGACACCGAGGAGGCAGGTAAGGGCCCTCCCGGTGTCCTGCAAGCTGTTCGGGACGCCGCGATTTCACCGCGGCGGTCCCGAACAGCCCGACTGAGCAGCCGGGATACTTTCATTTTCACTTCAGACGCGGCGGTCAGCTTTGATCGCTGCGTCTGAAAGGTTAATACAGGGCATCACCATGATCGGTGATGTCCTGTATTAGCCGCGGGTCCCGGCCATTGATAGCCGCCAGGACCGACCCGATATGACGCGGGGACACCGCGTGACCCCACGGCACATCGCGGGAGCCGGCGGAGGACGTAAATATACATCCTGCTTTGTTAAGGAGTTAAACATGCTCATACATAGTGCAATAAACGTATGGGTAGAAATAGTTAACTCCTTACACTCTGTGTGCATGCATGTAATACACAGAAACATGGAAAACACATTCGTAGTGTAATAAACACAGATTAAATAAACTTTTGACTGAACATTGTGGTGAGGGTGTGATGCAGGGCAGATGGAATTACCATAGGGGCAGAGGTCATTAACCCCTTGTGTTCATGATGCCGGGGCATGGTTTAACTACATCACCACCCGATGGTTTACCACGGGATTCTGGGCTAGGCACGGGGGCAAATAATGACTCCAACGCCATGTTACGGAACCATGGCAGCTTTACTAAGTCAGACAGGTGTAACAGTCTATACAGCTTGGCTAGACCCAAAGAGCGACCAGTGACTTCAGAGACCACAGGGCTTGCTGGGACTTAAAGTGGACTTGGACAATTTGATGCACAGCCACGCTGATTTGAAACAGATTGACTTGGACTGACTTAACTGAGACTGACTATACCCCGTTTGTAGCTTACCAGTTTTTGCCTTGGACCTGGGGGTAGTGGACTTGTGTATCTGTGGCTGCGGGGTAGACTTTAGGCCTCCTCTATACTCCAGACACACTCTTACAGGACTTGACCTTACTGCAACTCAGCTAAACAGGAAGAGAGCCAGCAGAGGCTCCACCCAGGGCTTATATGGGGGAGACTCTGGAGGGGTCTCATAGGTCACCCTGTAGGTCACATGGTCACTGGTACCTTCCCTGGTTACAATTACATGACAACATTTCTTTAAGGTATAACTCATTATATTTACAATACATTATATAACATAGGCACTGGCGGCAATATATGCAAGACATAGGTAAGGGAGGGCCCAGGGGTCACAGGATTGAGTCTGTCAGACAGGGCAGCTAGGGTACAGGTGTGGAAATCCTGTACTGGGCCACCACACCAGCAAGCCTTATAACAATGCAGACACCTGAACTAGGTTCAGCATAGCAGCTGGTAGATCTGTGCTGGCCACCACAGATCCATGGCCGGAAGAAGTCTCCATGGCAGTCAGGATATTGCTACTGTCTAGCGCGATATTGTATATATGGGGGAATATTGGTCTGTGTTCAATGATTTTTTCCATTATAGAGTCATTACATTACACAGTGAAAATGGTCAGGGGTGGAGTTATTATTAGTCCCCTATAATTTAATATTGGTCTCAGTATATTGGATGTTGTTCAATAACAGTATGATGGTAATATATTTGTTGATATTAGCTCCTTGTATAGTCATGCAGTAATATTAGTTACAATATTGTTTTACATCGGAATTGTCTTATAGCTATGTGGCTTCTGAGATATATAGGGGCTATAAATGGCATCAAGGGAACATCTTAGAACCCCATTGACATGTATTGTCTTTTTAGCCCTGTTTACATCACGTTAATGGTCACCTTAATGGTCACCAATATGTACAAGAAGGTTGCACCTCATAGATACACCTTACCAGTGGAGAGCTGGTAGAAATTAACAAACACTAAGACTACAAATACAAAATAATCCTTAAATAGAAAAACTGCCACCCAAACTTTCAAAATACATACAAAATACTTTATTTAATAAACAGCTCCCATCTTTTTTACTCAGGAAGCCTCGGAGGTAACGAGAAGTAAAATAGGAGACAAATAAAATATGTTTTAAAAAAAAAACAATTAAAGCCACTTAAAAATACAATACTTAGTGGTATAAAAGCTGTACCGGTCTTACCATGTATGCATTTCCACCCACGTACTGAGGATGTTATCACCCATAACACTGCAAAATGGTAGTGGATGAAAATGAAAGAATCACCAAGAAAAACAAAACAAATATTTCCCAAGACTGTAAAAGTTTCTTGTTGAGCAGGCAAGTCGTAATATTTTGTTTTGGTCTGTCATTGCTATAGTTCTCTTAACTTTGGCTTATTTTTTGTAAGTTTTTTTTATGTCCTCAGTTAGTGTGAGAATAAGAATACAGATGCTGAATAGGCAAAAAAAAAAAACATTTTTATATAATATTTAGCCTCTAAAAATTAATTTAAGGATATTTTCTCAGAAAAGTCTTAAAAAAACTTACCACAAAAGTAAGTCAGTAAAGTCCAAAGTTTGTGTGTTCAAAATCGACAAGAAATCCATAGAGAATGTGTTGAAAAAGTTAAAAATGCAGAAGCCTGGCCATCTGGTATATGACCCCTCACATATGGCTGACTTGTTCCATTATTTCTATCATAAGCTATATACCGTATATACTCGAGTATAAGCCGACCCGAATATAAGCCGAGGCCCCTAATTTCACCCCAAAATCCCAGGAAAAGTTATTGACTCGAGTATAAGCCTAGGGTGGGAAATACATCATCCCCCTGTCATCATCCAGACCCCCGTCATTAACACCCTCATCCTCATAACCCTGTAATCATCCCCCCTTCATCATCACCGCCTGTCATCATCCCCTTGTCATCATCCCACACCCCCCTTCATCATCCCCTTGTCATTATCACCACATGTCATCAGCCCCCCCCCCCCACCTTCATCATCACCGCTTGTCAATGTCTGATACAGTGGTCTTCAACCTGCGGACCTCCAGATGTTTCAAAACTACAACTCCCAGCAAACCCGGGTAGCCATCGGCTGTACGGGCTTGCTGGGAGTCGTAGTTTTGAAACCTCTGGAGGTCCGCAGGTTGAAGACCACTGCGGCCTTCGACATCATCCAGCCCCCCCCCCACCCCCTTTAGTTTTGTACTCACCTCCGCTCGGCGGGATGTTAGGGTGCGCTGGTCCGGTGCTGCAGAACTGTCCAGTGGGGAGGTCGTCCGGTGGGATAGTGGTTCCGGGCTGCCATCTTCACCGGGGGCCTCTTCTCCGCGCTTCGGGCCCGGAATAGAGGCGTTGCCTTGATGACGACGAAGAGGGACGTTGGTAATGAACGTCCCTCTGTGTCGTCGTCAAGGCAACGTGACTATTCCGGGGCCGGCCCCGAAGCGCGGAGAAGAGGCCCCGCGGTGAAGATGGCAGCCCGGAACCACTATCCCACCGGACGACCTCCCCACCGGACAGTCCTGCAGCACTGGACCAGTGCACCCTAACGTCCCACCGAGCGGAGGTGAGTACAGAACTAAAGGGGGTGAGAGGGGGGGGGCTGAATGCTGTCGAAGGCCGCACTGGTCTTCAACCTGCGGACCTCCAGAGGTTTCAAAACTACAACTCCCAGCAAGCCCGGAAAGCGTTTGATAGAATCATTTGGCCTTTTCTAATGTCAACTCTACATGCATACGGACTTTCGGGCCCTTTCCTCGATGCTGTCTCTTGCCTTTATACCTCTCCCACAGCCCAAGTCCGCTTACCCCATGCCACGTCTCGTAGCTTTACCATAAAAATTGGGAATCGCCAAGGATGCCCCCTATCCCCATTACTATTTATTCTTTGTATTGAACCGCTTGCGACTCGTATCCGCAATGATCCTAACATTCAAGGAATTAAAATCAATTCGAGGGAATTTAAAATCTCCCTATTTGCAGATGACGTCCTTTTGTCGCTCTGTAACCCCAGATCTCCCCACCGAACCTACATATAGCCCTTTCTGAATATAGCAGTCTATCGGGTTATAAAATAAATTCCCACAAGACCGAAGCCTTGCCAATAAATATTTCTGATGAAGTCCTCAGGTCCTTAAAATCCTCCTTCCCATATAAATGGCAATCTGACTCCATCTCTTACTTAGGGATTCACCTCACCACTAAATACTCAACTTCAAATAAGGCTAACTTCCTACCCCTCCTGAATAATATCAAAGCTTTATTGAAAAAATGGTCTTCACTCCCGCTGTCCTTCTTTGGGAGGATGGCCACAGTCAAGATGTCTATACAACCTAAAGTATTATATTTGCTTGAAACATTGCCTGTCCATGTCCCCAAAACCATGCTAAAAAAACTTAATTCTGAAATGTTTAAATTTATCTGGGGTGGGTGCCACCATAGCATCCCTGCATCCGTCCTCACTACTAAAAAATCTTATGGAGGGCTTGCTGTGCCAGATCTACATAAATATTTCCTAGCTGCCCACTTATGCAGAATCCCATCCTGGTCAACTTTTCTGGCCTTTAACAAATGGACGGAGGTAGAGAAGATGTGGGTCTCCCCTATACACCCAAGTTTTTTTTATATGGTCTAAAGACCCCATATGTCCCTCCCCTGAATGATTGGGTCCCATGAAATTGACAATTGACATTTGGAAACAATCCATGTCCCATCTTAAATCTACTATCACACTTCTTACTCCCCTCCTGTACAACCCCCTGATCCCAAACAGTTGGGACACTACAACTGTCACTCCATGGATCCAATCTCATCTTTTTCACTTAGCTGACATAATTGATCCACGCTTGAAGACCCTCCTCCCCTTCTCAGTCCTGCGGGACAAATTTGACCTCCCAGATGGTGCTTCCGAGCTGTACCGGGAGATTACACACTACCTGGAACTGCCCCTAAATGCCCCCCCTTCCACCTCCCACTTCATTTGAATTATTATGTAGGGGTTCTACGTCCACAAAAGGCCTCATTTCTGCTATCTATAATATTTTGTCTTCTGAAGGAGGCATAGACAATCATAGACATACCTATATGGACAAATGGGACTCCTATTTGGGCACCCCTTTGTCCACCTCCCAATGGCAGACTATTTGGAAGGCTGCGGCAAAGTCATCTTCCTGCATTTCATACCAGGAAAATCAATATAAAATATTAATGATGTAATATTAAAGAGGTGTATAGGATGGAACGTCTTTCAGCAGTACTAGATAATAAGCTCCATATCTTTCAGAAGATATGGAGGCTTTGGGAGGATTATGATGATTCTCTGAATAACCACTGATGTGCCATGGCCATGCGGGATTCTCTATTTTATATTCTTTCTTTTATTTTTTATTTTAATTTTTTATTTCATCATTATTTCTCTTTTAATTTTACTTTATTTACCTTTCTCTCCTCCTACTTCATCTCTACAGTGTTTCTCCTTTATATATAATAAAAAAAAAATGTGGGAGCTCAACGTAAAAAGAGAAAACCTATACCGAGGATACTGCATGGCACATACCCATGTGCCAAGAAAGAGTACTAATAGTGTAAAAAGGGGAGGCAGTCCTGCTAGGCTAGGTCAGAGTAAAAGATATAAGGTCAAAAATTTGAAGAAAGAGAGAGAGAAAAAAGAAAACGTGTCTAAAATAGCATAAAATGATAACATTTATTTGGAAAAATGATGTGAGGTCTGCGGCAGGGCCCTTGTCGCAGACTGGTCACTAGATAAAATGGTTACAATGGTATAAAATGCTAAAAATATAAAATATACACAGTGGTATTGCACTTCACTAATTGGACAATGAGACAATGAAAGTGGGGCAATGGGACAGTGCAAACAGTATCTGTTTAGTTATACTGTAAAGTCATATTATAGGAGCCAGGATTAATCCAGATGAAAGTACATAGCAAAAAGGTGGTAATCCAATAAGGCAAATTTTCGGTAGCTCTAGAGCCTCCCAGATTGGGGCCCACTATAAACGTTTTTAGGTGCAGAGATACAGGCGAGGCCCCCTCTACCCCGACGGCATGGGGACTGAATGCAAGAGGGCAATCGCTATACAGTTCAGGCACTTAGTGCCTCTTACCGGCTACAGTGTGCACAGTCAGGTGAGTGCAGCTGTGCTTGCGATCCGGATACACGTCTCTCTGTCCCGGCGGCACAGGAGAAATGTAGGAGGGGTGATATGATCCGGTTCTGGGGGTCAGAGATGATGGCTGGGAAGCAGCGTGTGGCAGCGCTGCGAAGCCTAGCGGTCGTAGCAGCGTATGGCAACGCTGGAGGTATCCTCTCTACCCTGATGGCACGGGGAGCAGGTGAGAGAGTAGGTGAGGAACGGCAATGCGGTAACGATTGTCTCAGATGATGTGCAGGGTTGTCTTAACACCAGACGCGTTTCGGGGAACTGAGTCCCCTTTTTCAATGGTATTATAGTCTTCCTGAACCTTCACCATTGAAAAAGGGGACGCAGTTCCCCGAAACGCGTCTGGTGTTAAGACAACCCTGCACATCATCTGAGACAATCGTTACCGCATTGCCGTTCCTCACCTACTCTCTCACCTGCTCCCCGTGCCGTCAGGGTAGAGAGGATACCTCCAGCGTTGCCATACGCTGCTACGACCGCTAGGCTTCACAGCGCTGCCACACGCTGCTTCCCAGCCATCATCTCTGACCCCCAGCACCGGATCATATCACCCCTCCTACATTTCTCCCGTGCCACCGGGACAGAGGGACGTGTATCCGGATCGCAAGCACAGCTGCACTCACCTGACTGTGCACACTGTAGCCGGTAAGAGGCACTAAGTGCCTGAACTGTATAGCGATTGCCCTCTTGCATTCAGTCCCCATGCCGTCGGGGTAGAGGGGGCCTCGCCTGTATCTCTGCACCTAAAAACGTTTATAGTGGGCCCCAATCTGGGAGGCTCCAGAGCTACCGAAAATTTGCCTTATTGGATTATCAACTTTTTTGCTATGCACTTTCATCTGGATTAATCCTGGCTCCTATAATATGACTTTACAGTATAACTAAACAGATACTGTTTGCACTGTCCCATTGCCCCACTTTCATTGTCTCATTGTCCAATTAGTGAAGTGCAATACCACTGTGCATATTTTATATTTTTAGCATTTTATACCATTGTAACCATTTTATCTAGTGTCCAGTCTGCGACAAGGGCCCTGCCGCAGACCTCACATCATTTTTCCAAATAAATGTTATCATTTTATGCTATTTTAGACACGTTTTCTTTTTTCTCTCTCTCTTTCTTCTAATTTTTTACCTCATATCTTTTACTCTGACCTAGCCTAGCAGGACTGCCTCCCCTTTTTACACTATTAGTACACATTTATATATAAGGTTGCAAATTTTGCTTTATATATTGCAAAGTACTCTTGCTCACTGTACACATGTCGTATTTTTCTTCTGTACTAAAATACAAAATTCTTTAAATAAACAGTTATGCAATAAAAATAATAATGCAGAAGCCTTACCACTTTTTCCAGTGCATTCTTATGTAAAAACCGACAAAACTCAACATACATTTGTCGAAAAATTTGTGATAAGGATAAAAAACTAGTAAAAAACAACACAGAAATGACCTGTTTTTATTTTAATAAATCTTCCCCTATGTACTAGAATTTTTGAGAGCACAGAAAACCCCTATGGGGGACATCTATCATTGTAAACAAGTTCTGAAGGCACTTTTTTTTTTTGCTTTAGTTTTGCTTATGTGCTCCATATTTATCATACTATCACAGGGGGTTGATACATTTGAACTACATAAGCAAAACCAAAAAGTCAAGCTAAGAGTTTTGTGAGACTTTTTAGTGATTTTTTCCATTTGCTCACGTAAAGGACTTTTTTACTCCAGGTCAGACATGGAGCAGACTTGTGACTTTTTATAAGTGTTTTTTTTTTTGCCTATGTGCGACTTTTGCACATGATGAAATTCGTGACCACTGCAAAGTGAAAACTAGAATTTGCTCAGGTAAGGCTGTTTGTAACTTTTTGCAAGTAAAAAAAAAAAAAGGCTCTAAATACCTTGATAAATGTCCCCCCATAAGTCAACTTCTGATCTTTACACAATTTTTTCTATTTGTTTTAGTCAATGTATATTATAAAAAAAAAATTGCTTGATAATGTTTATGGTTCACAATTAGTGTTGCTCGCAAATATTCGCAATACGAATTTTATTCGCGAATATCGCGTATTCGCGAATATTCGCGAATATAGCACTATATATATTCGTAATTACGAATATTCTTTTTTTTTCTCTCCCAGTACTTATCACAGTGATCATCCCTCTCTGCTTCCAGCTTGTGTGGTGTAAAGAAGGCTCTAATACTACTGTGTGAGACTGGTGTGCGATTTTCGCATATGCAAAAATTAGCATATGCTAATTTTGACATATACGAATTTTCACTTATGCTATTTTTTGTATATGCTACTTTTCGCATATGTTAATTTTCGCATACGCAAATTTTTACATATGCGAAAATAAATCGAGAATATTACGAATATGCGAATATTCGCGAATATATGAGGAATATATATTCGCGAATTCGAATATGGCCTATTCCGCTCAACACTATTCACAATAGTTACATAGGTAGTATGGTAAAAAAAAAAGACATATGTCCTTCAAGTTGACTGGTGGTTTAGTTTATCATATAATTGTTCTATCCTCACTGTAATGGAAATTAGCTCTCCATGCATTGATCTCCTACTGGACTTCTGATGGGCTTTATGCACATTAAAGAGGTACTCCGCCCCTAGACATCTTATCCCTTATCCAAAGGATAGGGGAAAAGATGTCTGATCTCAGGGGTCTCACCGCTGGGAACCCCCCACGATCTCTCCTGCAGCACCCTGTGTTTGATGACAGGCAATACAGGGGCCGAAGTATCGTGATATCACGGCCTCACCCCCACGTGACATCATGACCCCACCCCCTCAATGCAAGTCTATGGGAGGGGGCGTATCTAGAAGCAGGGTACCCCTTTAAGCCATTTGGACATGTAAAGCTTTACTATAAAAAATGTGGGTACACAAATACCTTTATGACCAAACTATCAAGTTGTTTTTTCCTGACAGTCACCAAATTCATATACCATAGCTTTGTAAAAAAAAGTCAATGTAGTATAAATTTTAATCATACTGTCTATTTTTACTTATTATTTTTATAGTTACCAAGACATCATGTTGACTAACGAAGACTACAATTCACTTATTCAAGGCATCTCTGATCTGAATTTCACTGTGGGCAGTATCCCTTGTAAGCTACTTGTTACCGGTGACACAGCATTCCCAGTATTGGTGACTCCAACAAATCAGGTTCTTATTGCCGCATCCAAGTATGGCAAGGGCCGCATAGTTGTCTTGAGTCATGAATCATACCTGAATGAGCCTCAGTTTACAGATTTTCTGCGAAATGCGATATCCTGGTTAAAACCATCCCCAGAAGCAGTGGTGGGAGTTGTAGAAAGCCTAGGCCTTCTGGCAAACAACCTGTCTACATTTGGACATAACACTGAATTGACCGCTGGCTTTAGGAAAGATTTTGGAGTGCTCTGTATGGCTGGATATGATGACAGTCAGGAATCGGAAATTGTGCCATTTTTAAGAGAAGGTGGTGGTCTACTTATTGGAGCTCAAGCCTGGTATTGGTCAGAATGTTACCCAGAATTAAATGTTTTCCATAAGTTTCCTGGAAACAAAATAACATCTGTAGCTGGTGTCTATTTCACAAATCAAAAAGGAGACAATGGGAGTTTCAGTGTGAATAAGAGACTACCACCATGTTCATTATTTGATGAGTATGAGTAAGTATACATATGTTCCACAAAAAAAAACTAATAAGGTATATTCAAGTTTAATGTAGTAAATGCATTTATTTCATAATATTTTTATTTTCTACCGCAGTATCGGATGCAGCTTGTTCTCGCTATTACATGTTATCATGGTTTAGGATCTATGTCATCTAAAAATTAGGCTGATGTAACACACAATAGTTGTTTTTTTTTTTAATATTGCCACTGCAGATTTTTAGCCAAAGCAAATAGTTGAATAAAAAAAGAATGGGAAATATAAAGGAAGAACTTCTACTTTCTACTGCACCCACTTCTGGCCTTGGCTCAAAACCTGCAATAGCCTGAACCTTACTGCATCAATGTAAATATATTTAGGTTTGATCTTTTTTGCAGTGTGGACTTCTCAGTGGACCTAAAACAGCTCTTGAATGGTGTTTCCTCCCTGGACATCAGTGGGAAGTCTATTGCTTCTGAACTTCTGCTCCATGGTCCGCTGACATTTCCAATTGGGATGACGGACAGCCACCAGTGTTTCTTTGCTGCTGCTTACTATGGCAGAGGACGCGTTGTAGTGGGCACACATGAAGGCTTTCTTTCAAAAGAAGAGCTAAAGCCTTTCATCCTTAATGCCATTAAATGGTTGAATGGAGAAACGCATGGGAGGATAGGTGTTCGGAATGATTTGAAACACCTCACTTCAATGCTACAGGGCGAAGGTGTCTCTTGTGCATCATCCAATTTCAGTTCTGAGTTCCATGTATATTGTTGCAATTCGTACAGTGCTGGTGAAGTAGAGACAATTCAGCAGTTTGTGGCAGAGGGTGGAGGCCTTCTCATTGCTGGGCATGCCTGGTACTGGTCCTATTCTAATCCAAATGTGCTTTCTCAATATCCAGGAAACAAGATCCTCAATAAATTTGGGATAAGTATTCTGAGTGACACTATTAAAAATGGCAACTATAAAGTTCCTGATCCTGAATTGCTTCCTAATTCATATCATTTTCTTAGAGCGGTCTGTCAGCTTCTGAGTAGCCTGAAAAATGATGAGGAACTCAGATCACCTCTAACATCTTGGTTGGTAAAGCTCCGACAGGACCTCCTAAGTTTTTTCAAGTTGCCAGCAAGCCCTCTTATTACGTCCTTATGGCGAGAGCTTTCAGATCTGTCACATGGATGTCATTTACCCAAAGTCAGTAAACAGCATCCAGTGAGGAACAACTCTACAGAATCTTTCATACTGTGTTTGGCTCATGAGGTCAACTGCTTATATGATTCAGATGAAAACAAGACAGGAACACCTGATGTGCAAGAGAAACCCCCAGCAGAGATACAGATTGATGCCACAAACCCTGGTAAAGTATGATTGGTAATATATTTATATTGTTTAAAAACTCTGTATGTATTTCAAAAGGGTATCAGACACTGGATTGATGGAATAAATTTTCATTACTTTTTCGCAAATTTTTTGTGTGCTGCTGTTTCCTTCGAACCTACTGAAGAGTGGAGCCTCTAACCAAGGTTAACCATACACAGAAAGGAGTAATGAGTAGGAGTGACAGCCCCCTCAGCCATTCACCAGAAAAGATGGGGTATATCTATGTATCTATCTGTATGCATATATAAAATTTCCAGGAGAGCAGCACAACCGCAAGAAAGAAATAATGAAGATGGTGCAGTGTGCACCATCTTCATTATTTCTTTCTTGCGGTTGTGCTGCTCTCCTGGAAATGTTATATATGCATACAGATGGATACATAGATATACCCCATCTTTGCTGGTGAATGGCTGAGGGGGCTGTCACTCCTACTCATTACTCCTTTCTGAAGGTCAAGGCTGGTGCAGTGAGTACAGCAGGGATAGCCGGGCCCCCTACAGGAGAGTGCGCCCCAGCAGTCTATATAAATATAAATATATATATATATATATATATATATATATATATATATATGTATGTATTACAGGATTGTTCCTAAGACTAAAGTCTTTATTAATGTTTATGTTGTGCTTCAGGTCGTCAAGCATGGAGAAGTACAGGACTTTACTTACCTGCCAACAAAAAAGCAACACTTGTATTTCCTGCCTCAGTTATTGGGAGAGGTCTTCAGGTAACTCTCTCCTGCTTTGTACAATTTCCTGCTTCTCCACTCCTTCCCAAAAAATCTCTATAGATGTACCATACAACTGCATGCTAAGCACATTGGGATTGTGTTGAGCTATACATGCTTTCTGCCTATGGTTTTGCTCAGGGTATGAAGTTTTATCGTCTTCATGTTTATCGCAGGTGCAGGTTGGCTGCCAGTCAGATGACCTGAGGTCAGCAGAAGAGTTGTGTCGCCCCCCAGTAGTTATACATAGAAAGAAAGTTGATAATGAGAAGGTTGTGATATCCTGTGTCTGGGGAGGACTTCTCTATGTTATTGTCAATGAGAAAAGTCAACTGGGAATTATTCCAGTTACAGTTTATGGAGCGGAACCAGCTCCAACATTTATAAAAGGTAAGTGCCGATATTCCTTCCAGAATAATGTATATACTAGTTAGTCACTTATCAGATTTACTACCATATGGCAGTAGCTTGTGCTGTTCAACAGTGCTGGTATAAGGCTTCTTCCTCCTTTCTATTAAACTTTATAATATACTGTTGTTAATGAGTAACTATCAGTTACATTGTTTCCTTATAAAGCAATAGTCAGGAAAAGATATGAAACTTTATAATACAGTATTTCTTACTAAAGTAAATGTCTATTTTTCCCTGAATCACTCTGAATTCACTGATCACATCATCCTCAGACAGGAAGCGGTGCTGCTATTTCTGATTTTGTACGTACTGTGTTTCTTAGTTGTTTTTTTTTTTTTTTTTTTTTTTTAACACATGCTTTTTTTACATTCCCCATTAAAGTCAATGGGGGAGATTTATCAAAGGATTTAGACTGGTTTTTCCTGTCTAAATTTGTCGCACACAAAGGCGCAGTCTAAATATGTGCGACTTTTCTGCGACTTTTGCTCTAGAGGATTTTTAGAACATGATGCATGCAAGTCTATTTTGGAAAATGCATTGGTGCTGAATTTATCAAAAGCGACTTTTCAGAAGCGACATGTTGGAGCAGGTTTATATATAGACTAAAGCATAGATCATGCAGTCTGTGCACAGAATTTATCAAGAGCCGTGCGCCATTTGATAAATTAGGTGCACAATAGACCAGACTAACCCTCTGTAGTTTGGTCTATATTGATGCGGGACATAGACAGGTTTGATAAATCTCCCCCTATGAGAGATAAAAACTGTGCATTTTGGGGGGTGTTTTTTGCTTATGTGAACTTCCCTAAGGAAACCAGGATCCCTCCTCATCTATATGGGAGAAATCATATCAGCTAATCTATGTTGGCTGCATTTAGAGAACATTGGCACTTGGATAAATATAGATGTAGCCTGTAGAGAAGACAACAAGTAATGAGTGCCCCCTAAGTACTATAGTGGTCAGAAATACTGGCATGCCTTCATATTCCTGATATTCACACAGAATGATAGATGAGTTTTCATATTGAACATGAACTCTCTAAAAACCTGGGGACTTTTTTCCATTTTCCGTGATCATAATTGTCATCATTGGTCAGCTCAAGAGTAAGAGCTGAGAATGATGTTATATCAGTATATTGAGCTATAGCAATGTAAAACTTATATTCTTTATGATTGATTAGGATTAGAGTTGAGCAAACTTATGAAAAGTTCGGATCACCGAACTGACTAGCTTACAGCATGAGATGGCGGACTGATGTCACTAGCATTCGGCAAGAGATGGTGGAATGATGTCACTAGTATACAGCAAAAGATGGTGGAATGATGTCACTAGTATACAGCAAGAGATGGTGGAATGATGTCACTAGTATACAGCAAGAGATGGTGGAATGATGTCACTAGTATACAGCAAGAGATGGTGGACTGATGTCACTAGTATACAGCAAGAGATGGTGGACTGATGTCACTAGTATACAGCAAGAGATGGTGGACTGATGTCACTAGTATACAGCAAGAGATGGTGGAATGATGTCACTAGTATACAGCAAGAGATGGTGGAATGATGTCATTAGTATACAGCAAGAGATGGTGGAATGATGTCACTAGTATACAGCAAGAGATGGTGGAATGATGTCACTAGTATACAGCAAGAGATGGTGGGCTGATGTCACTAGCAGGGACGTGCACAGACATTTTGAAGGGCAGGGGCTCAAGTAAAAAAAGAGGGCACTTTTCATAATTTAAAAAACGTCTGCCAGACTTAATGGGCAGATGTGCTGCGGCCCAGGGATACAGTGGACTCCCGCCAGGCCTACTCGACATTCCTATCCCCCATAAAAGTTGGTGTTTTTGTAAAATCGAGTCAAGAACAGTTTCTCTGAGGTCCGCCATGTGTATATACACTTTAGCTGTGCTGTCAGTCTTATTTACAGAAAACGTGACAGCTGCACTATAATATACTGTATTATAGAGGAGATTCATCAAAACCTGTGCAGAGAAAGAGCGGAGCAGTCGCCCATAGCAACCACTTCAGATCGTTTTGCAGAGGGCTTTTCCTCTGCAAAGGTTTTAATAAATCTCCCCCTATATGCCCCCATCTGAGCTCTATATGACAGAAAGTGCACTGTACCCGGCCTCACCCAGCACCCATCCCCAATCACCCAGCACCCATCCCCAATCACCCATCCCCAATCACCCAGCACCCATCCCCAATCACCCAGCACCCATCCCCAATCACCCAGCACCCATCCCCAATCACCCATCCCCAATCACCCAGCACCCATCCCCAATCACCCAGCACCCATCCCCAATCACCCAGCACCCATCCCCAATCACCCATCCCCAATCACCCAGCACCCATCCCCAATCACCCAGCACCCATCCCCAATCACCCAGCACCCATCCCCAATCACCCATCCCCAATCACCCAGCACCCATCCCCAATCACCCATAACCCATCCCCAATCACCCAGCACCCATCCCCAATCACCCATAACCCATCCCCTGTTACCCATCCCCAATCACCCATCCCCAATAACCCAGCACCCACCTTATGCAGGAATCTCCACACAGCTCTGCTTCTTACACTGAAGAGATGGACACCACACTAATATATGCTTACAGTCTACAATATACAAGAGTTGGAGAAAAAAGAATTATAAATATACAAAGACGGCCGGGCATAGCACAGCATACAGGATGGAGGCAGGGAAGCTCCGCCTCCATTGCGCACAAGACTGACTTTGCATACTAGCAATGTGGGGCAATACCTAGAAAACGGCTGGTCCACATTTAGTAAGTATAACATTATCTTTCTCCTGTTCACCTGCACTGCAACCTAGTGTATTGGGTTTAGTGCGAGTAAACAGCCTGTCAGTTTCCCTTTAATTATATACCGTACCCCCCTTAATTCCCTATATACTGTGCCACCATTCATCTATTAATTCCCTATATACTGTGCCACCATTAATTAACTATATACTGTGCAACCATTAATGAACTATATACTGTGCCACTATTATTTAACTATACTGTGCCGCCACTAAGGGTGCGTTCACACGTGCGTATTTTCTGCTGCAGATCTGCTGCAGATTTGCTCTAGCAGATTTCTCTTCCCATTGTCAATGAGCAGCAAAATCTGCAGCAGCAAAATCTGCAGCAGATCTGCAGCAAAAATAGGCACGTGTGAACGCACCCTAAGGGTCTATACACAGTGCCAGCATACATAAAAATATAATGTTCCAATATAATGAAATATATACAGTGCTTCCATAAATTCCCTATATACTGTGCTTACATTCCTCCAATAATTCCCTAATAATGTGCTTCATACAATAAATACAAGCACATAACATAAAGCACATACAGTATATAGGTAATATACACACATACATAGAGACACTTTGACACATACATACAACATGGAATATGTACTAAAAGATATAACCAACAGACAC